>NW_017535263.1:551500-584425 GCF_001853355.1 Bactrocera latifrons
TGTTTAGTTTTCCACATGAAATTTCGCGTGTTATTTCACGGTGGAGATAATATTTTTTTGCAACTTTTTCAAAGCAGACTTTCGTCCGGAGTGCGTGTTTTTTAACTTTTCTCAAATTTCAACTTTTTCTTTTCATTTAACTCATGGCAACTAATAGCATGCACACGAAAGTAGCATATTTCGTTTTTATAAGCACATATATATATTGCTGACTTACAAATTGGAAAATAAATCAGAAATTATTTGAAAAATGTCAAAGGATATCAAAAAGTTTGTTTAATTGATTGTATTAAAAATTTCAACTTCAATCTGTTAATATGATAACTATTATGTAATCTCTATACATTAAATATACTATAATATAAAGGAACTTTCCTGTGTTAAAACTCTTGTGATTTATTGAAAAATGTGATCACATACAATTGTATAAAACTAAGTAAACACAGCGGCAAAATGTGCAAGTCTGAATGTACGCGATGGCGTATGAGCAACCTCAGATGCGTATGGTGGTTGTAAAGATGCAACGAAAAACGTCGGTCCTATTTAACGAATCCTTAGTCGCTTTAGCATTATAAAAATAATGTTTTGCTGTTATTTTTAAAGATTAATGTTTTGTTAGTGTGGCTGGGATATTAATATCGGAGGCCCTTCATAGATGCATTACTTATATCAAGTATAGTATATGTAACCGCATAAATCTTTATCTCTATTTTAATCAGGCACTGTATATTATTGTGTTTCACCCTCAGCGATATTGTCAGAGATTGTAGCGATCCCTTGTATAATAATCCTTGCAACATTTCGTGAAGATATCGAGTCAAATAAAACATTTTTAATAGAAAAGCTTAATCAAGTGGTGCACTCTGAGCAATATGTTCGGAGAGTGTCGCAATACTTTGGCAATAAAATAAACCAATTTTTATGAAACTATTTCGTATAAAAAAAGTTTTCCATAAAACAATTTGATGATTTAACGGTAATTTGTACGGCATATCTTCTGTTCGAAATCGTTAGCTTAGAAAACGAAGCAGCCTTTTTCGGGAGAAAAAGTCGGGTTGTAAAGATCTATATCTAAAAAAGTGTCGGACTATTTTGGAACAATTTTTACAGATAGACTGGTAGGGTCTGACTAAATTGACTTAACCCATCATGCTGTAAATTTACCCATACTTTGTATAATTTATAGGGCATCCGGAGTCTGGGTTTGCGACCTTCGTGGCAATCTTTATACATGTAAATAGTTTAGGGTATGATAATACTTTGGGTGTCTGATAAATAGGTCATAGCTTAAGTTTGGGTATGGGTGACAAAGCTTCTACCAATAGGGATGACGTTATTTTCACAGTTCGCGGCGGTCATGGTGGTTTATGGATGTATATATGCAGTAAGGTGTGCCATTTGGTATAATGGCTTCGTTAGCAATCAAAACTTTCGCTATTGTTGTAATCAGAATTCTCGAGTGATTCAGGAAACGCAATTGCATCCAACAAAATGAACCATTTGGAGCGAATGGTGGCATCATCGGGCCTTATTTCTTTCTAAATGAGGCAGGAAATATTGCTATCATTAATAGAGAGTCAAGTTAATTTTTTGCAAACTCTGTCGGTTTTGACGCAGACGAACACTATTTTCAACAAGACGATGGGTTGTTTCATGTTTCACGTTTAACCAAGGACGCATTGCAAGCAAAGTTCGGCGACTCAATAACTGCGAGAAATTGTCCAGTCAAATGTCTGCAAATAACATATAATTCTACCCTCTAAATTATGTTCTCTGAGGATAGGAAAAATTAAAATGTTACGCCAATCAACCAGCTACGCTCAAAAGCAACATAGCCGAAAATATGAACTAGTGGAGATATGCAAAAGAAGTCGTGGCCATTTGACCGCCATTTTGTTAAAATCATAAATGTCAAATTTCAGCATAACATATAAAAAATGGACGTATTTTGACCAAAACATCTAGTCGGTCTGTTTTCCTATATATCTAAGAAGAAATAGGTACTATTTAACAGTGGAAGCTTCCAAGGGATATTGATATAAAAATCTGCAGATCAGAGAAGGGTACTATGCAATTTTATAAGAAATATCTTTCGCTAAATATTTCTTTCAAAATAATCCCATAGAATGTTATTGTCAAAGTCCAAATTGACGTGGAAGTAATTGTATTGTAAGTATTCAAGTTAAATGCGCATTAACGGTGTTTAACATTAAAGTTAAGTTCCAAGAGGAAATGACTTTTCAAATGCCTTCAAAGCTTCTGACAAATTAATTACCATAAGTTGCAGCAGGCAAGACATATGAAAATAGCTGTGGGAGAGCAGAATGTGTGGAAATATTTATTTTAATTTTGTTTATTTATATAAAAGAGAAATAATTATAAATAATCATTCCACTTATAGATATAAAGCACTGGCTGCCAGGGCCTTCAGCTTAAATTTAGTGTAGAAATATACTATATGTTTTCATATATTGTAGTATGTACTTTAGTTAAGTTCCAAACAAACATTAATTAGCAAATTAACTGCAGCTAAGGTAGCAAAATTCTCGAGTATGAACTCTGGTTGTTCGGGTTTGTTGGTAAATTTAAATAAGGTTGGTAAAAGTTTGTTAAAAATAAAAATTTACCATGTCATTACTCATCTCTCTAAATCTCAGTATTTATTACTTAATAAGTGACGGAAAGTGCTTACACATATATTTTCAGTAAGGCTACAAGTTATAACTTTGTAATTTGAAGTAATGAAAAAATTCTAATGATATGAATATGTAGAAGTTTTTTCTAATATCACCGGTTTTAAAGTATTTTAAGTTATATAACTAGACGTTATTATCAATAACAGCACGAAGTCTATAGGACCATATTGACAGCAGCAGTTAAAGAAAATCGAAATCCAATGGAAGGACCACCTGGGTGAAAAACTGCAGAAGTCATGTGCAAAACGATAGACGGGAATGACACAAAATTCTTATTCGCACTTGATAGAAGGGAAATTATGGTAATACTAACTGATCACCGTCTGGAGGCGATACACGCCCGCAGGATGGTGCTGCCAAATCAGGTGGCTGCAGGAAATGACTAGAGCAGGGCACCAGGAAAACAAGGATATCTTGTGCACTTGTCTCGCATTGGAAAGAAGCATCTGAAGTCCTCACAGCATGACATATTATAGAAGGTAACGATAATGAGGCTGCAGCGTATGTTAAAGTTCACGTCAACAGCAGGCATTCTAACGGATGACTACTCCTCTTTGAACTAACAACTGAACTAGCGGCTGAACTTCATCAGGTACTGCCAATAACCAAAATTGGTCTATGAGTGGCTTATTGGCCTACTATATTAACCTAACCTATATTATTTTTATTTATATTTATAGCAAAAGTTATTATTATTACAGACTTCAATTGTTCTTTTATATACCCCTCATTTCGGTACAAAGTGAGCTTAGAACTCTCCATTGATATTTTTCTTTGACAGCATGAGAAATTTATATATTCTGACATGGACAAATAGTCGATAACAACTCGCAGTACACTCGTAAATGGAAAGCAATGTGAAATCAAAATCAATAAAACGCTCATAGCTCTGACGAGAAAATATTTTGTGCGTCATTGATTTCTGTTGAATTTTCGAATTGTCGAGCAATCAACACAACAGCGCATCAGCACAGCTGGTTGCGTTGGTACCCATTATTGAATATTCGCTCATTAAACCCATCAACTCCTACCACTTCAGTGTAAAGTGCTTACTTAAATGAGCATCAAAGATTTTGAATTTTCCTCTTTCGTCATATTCTTCTGGGAAATATGCTGTTATCATTTTTCCGCGGAAGAATACTCAGTTAGATGCTGATGATGATTACAACATAAATGTGAGAAAAATGTTTACATTTACTAAGGTATGAAGTAAGAAATCAAATTCTGTAACATCTGTGGTACGTTGCATAGAGAGGGAACAAGTAAAAACAGAATGAGTAAAAGATAGTTTTATAAAATAAATATTAATTTAGTGGATTCGTGAAGTGTAACAATTTTACTAGTTTAACGAACTAGAGAATCCATATAAAACGTTGAGATTATAGAATATATTAGGTTGACAAAAAAGTCTTGCGGTAGTATCTAGTTTTGTTCGTCGCATCGGGTCATGCTATACCTTTTTGGAAAGCTTATTTCACGCGCTAACACGTATTTGATTGATTGTCGTTTCTTTTAAGTCGTTCGTGAGTTATGGCGTCGCAAACATGGAGCAAAGTAAAGAGAAAATACGGTATATTTTACAGTACTACTACGATAAAGACAAGAATGCATCTCAAGCCGCCAATAAAATTTGTGCAGTTTATGGATACGATATAGTTTCCATTTCCACCGCATAACGATGGTTTCAACGTTTTCGTTCTGGTGTAGAAGTGGTCGAAGATTCATCACGCTCTGGAAGGCCTGTCGTCGAAAATTGCGATCAAATCGCATAGTAGCAGCCGTAGCAACGGTCAAGAGCTGGGCATGAGTCAGCAAAAAACCTTCTGGTTTATTCGAAAATATTAAATTTTTTAATATTAATTTTTTTAATTTATGTAAAATTGTTGAAAAAAGTATTTTTTTTTTTTTTACCCGATGAAACCCATGAAATCTCTTAAGTCGACCTTGAAATATAATTGTATTTTTATGATGAATAAAAATTTCAAATAATTAACATTTCGAGTTTTTTACTTTATTTAATGTAAAGCTTTCATTGCTTTAAGTAACGCATTGACTGTACTTTTCAATTTCCGGTGAAATTGTTTACACTAAATCTCTTTACTGTGTAATACAGCTTGGAAAGCACAATCGATGGCAATTGCGAAATATATTATTAGTGGTAAAATAGATATATTGTGTAAATATGTTAATTGAGAACGAGAAACATGATATCGCTCATGAGTTTAAGTGAATATTTAATTTGTTTGAAAAAGTAACTATGGAATGTGCACAGTTAATAGAGTAGTTATAAAAGTATGGGAAGTTATCGAACATTTCTTTATTATAACATCCAGTTCTAAATGTGTGTTTCATTGTATATTTTTCAATATTCCTATAGAAGAAATGATGAAACTAATAAGAGATATCCGAATTTCTAAATTCAAAATAGAGATATTTACTTACTAATAGTACATCATATGGAAATTGATCAAAAAAAAAGATGGGTTTGGACTTTTGGAAACCAGATTTGATAGTCTAGTAATATTTAGCTCAGCCAGACTTAAGCTCAATTAAGAGCTAAAAGCTGAAGCTTGCACTTTTAAAAAACATAACTCTTTCAAGTTTGTTTTTTTTTTTTGCAACTGTCCTTTGGCAGAAAACGTCCCTTAAGTTTGTGAACTGGGGTGAGTTACTGTATTTTTAACTGAACATTGATATCCAATCATAAAAAAAAATAATTTTTACCTATTTAAAATTATTTAATTATTATTAGTTTTTTTATGACATATGTGCAATGATTAAATTATGAATTAAATTTCCGGGTTGAAAATATATTCTAAGTTTATAGAATAATAATGAAAGAGAATTGGTCCTGAGTAGCACAAGCTTTATCAAATTTTTCCAAAAACAAGCCATGGGGTTTAATTGCATTTCAAGTTTGTAGTAGCATTCACAGCTTTAGAAGCTCATAAATTTATATAAGCCAACAGAATTGTGGATATTTCCATGTAAATGCACATATGTAACAATAAACTGCTATTTAAATTCGGTTCATTATGTTCCCTGAAATATTCAATTAATAATAAAAGCGCATGTAATACGATGGCCAGTATTAACAGAGGAATATAAAATATCATAAACGTTGTAATCCCTTTTGTTCTCTCAAACCTACAACTTGGAAAATGTCAATTTAATACAAAATTTTTTAATCTAAAAAAAGGTCTGATTGGTTTTTTCTATAAACACATTTCTATCAAAGTTGTACGCAGTTGAAGTCATATATCACGTAGTAAGCATTTATACAGTACACCACGTCGTTTGAGTGACACAGGACGAATTCTTAGTACTCAATTAAGTTAAGAAAACGATATTAATAATTATTAACATTTTAATTTTTTCTAATCAAGTTTTGAGAAATTTATAGTACTTTTTTAATTCGTGAAAGTATACTTCGTATTTTGCCTTAAGCGCTTAAAAGTAGAATGTTTTTTAATTCATTGGTGCTATTAAAGACGTATGTGGACATAATATGGGCCGGATTAGGAATTTCATATGGATTTCTACAGTAATGGTCAAAAGGACTACACATTTGCCTTAGTGAGGAATCAATTTGCACAGATAACGATGTATCTCCGTTCAGGCAATACACAAAAATCGTTGGATTGTGAGTGAAATCGTAGAATTGTTAGCTGCAGCACAAGCTTTGGCGCTTGTTCCCTGGCGAATTCCTTCGTGACCGCCCACATATCGATTGAGTTTGTCAAACTGAATTGCGCTTTAGCTGCAGTTATGTCAATTCGTTGTTATGTCAACGTTATTGAATGCGCAATCAACGACCAAGCAGCAACAGTTTTGTATTTCCTTGTATGTGTGTTACGCGCAGAGGTCTATCTCTATTTTGGCGTGTAATGCTGCATAGCTAAGCTATGTTGTTTGGCTTTATTAAAAAACTATGGCTGCGACTTCCCTAACTGTTGAAATATAATTCGTCTCATAGTTATTTATCGCATCTTCTCAAATGTAAATGTTATGTTAGTATGTGAGTATCGGCAGAAGTCAGTTCTTTTATGCTTCGTTATTCGTTTAATGTGCACATCTCCAAAACAACTAAAGCTTTATTAACAAATTTGTTCATGCCAAATATTTTTCGGAGGGTATACGAAAGCGTAAAAATGGATGAAATCGGGTTTAACTTCGTCTTTTCCCCATATAAAGGTTATGTAGAATATATAAAATAGAAATAATAAAAGTGCATTAACTCAATAAATAAATGTTCAAGATGATACGAAATTATATCAAAAAGGAGCTTTTAGCAAATTTGATAGTTCATTTAGGTGAAAACCCATACCTCATGACCTGCTGTACAAGTTTCAACCAAATTTGGAAGCTAACATTCCTATATTGTGGTGTAGAAATTGATATAGAATCTTTATTACGATAAAACCTTGTTGAAATATTGCGGTTACAGTAGGCCAACTTATGATCAAAAATTATAAAAATTGGAAAACAATTGTTTAATCCCCCAGATATGGAACTTTTTATTGAAAGTATCGGTTAATCTGTGAAATATACATATTATAGAGTCTGAGAGAATCTTGTTCTGATAACAATGAGCACTTGTGTAAGGAGTGGATAAAATGATGCCAATAGCTTCTTTAGCTTCCATAATATAAGATTTTCGACCTTCCGTATACACCAGTCTTAAAGGAACTTATATTCGTTTTAATGCGTCTAAATGAGTTTACGACCTATAACATAAGATCATGAAATACAAACGGTGATTGTAAGCCATTCACCCTTTCGCTGAATTACGAATGTTGAATTTTTTCGTAACATTTTTCAAAATAAACCTCTAAAAAGTTATTTAATATTTTGTTTTTAGAATTCGATGGTAGATATAATAATATATTTACAACACTCTAAGCATTCAAATCGTGAGCTTAATAGATTAACATAAATTTCTTCGTGTGTAAGCATTGTGATGACTGGCCTTGAATTATATTTCAGTCAGCAATCAAATGCATTTCATATGCAAATTTGGTCCAACACTCGACTGGCCTACTCCCAAACTGCGTCATATACAAATACATCTGTATTTTAATGCCTAGCGTGCGATTGATTAATTTAACACACAATAAAATGGTAAAAGCAACAAGTGGAGTTTATACATATGTACACTCCGCATTCTCCGATTTTCGAATAACAGAAATCGGCTATCACATTTTACACATAATATTGTATAACAATGTAAATGTATAAAGATCACTACAAATGTTTTTCATTATTTTAGAGCCATTGAATGCGAATTGAAGGTCTTGTAAATATATAAATATCGTTTTCCATAAAATCAGTATTTATTTCTAGATTTCTATAATTGGGTTTAACACGTGCATGAAAAAATTTGTATTTCTGTGTTGGCTTGTTAAATTAATGTTATAAAAAAATTTAAAAATATTCTACAAATAAATTGTGGGCGCAATAAAAGATAATGTAATTGAAATTTTATCTATTACAATCAGAGAACTTGAAATAATAGTAGCAGTAACTACCCAATTAATGACTCGTTAATTTTAATTTAATGATTTATAAGCAATTGCAGCGATAAAACCAAATGAGCTAGATTAAATTAATATGATGCCATTTCAATATTAGAAATCTGCGTTAGTTTTTTGTTCTCACTTTTTCTGCATAAAATCGTTAATATATATGTACATACATAAGTATAAGCATTTAAATAATTGTAACAATTACTGCTGCTTTCAATGTCAATCGCGTGTAACCGTAATTGAGCGCTGGCTGCATTGAGTGTGAAATAGCCACGAAACAGTTAGGTTAGACAATCCGCACAAGCATTTTTAATTGAAATTATGTATAATTTCCTTTCCTCATGCTCCATTTCCATGTTCATACATGTATTCTTCTTACTCATACCCTTTATTATCTTTTCCTTCCGCCTTTTCTTTTCGATTTCATGTCGTTTTAAACAATGGCATTCATAAACACTTTAGTTATGTTGTTCAACTCGAAAAGCTGGCAGGCAGTCAAGCGTTTATGTGACACTTATAGCGCACAGTTGTAGTTCATGTAAAAGCATAATGGCTGCTCCTACGAGAGGACGCACCATTGTTTGAATGTAGTGTTGCAAAATATGACTGCAACCAGAGCAACAGTTGTAAAACCAGTGGCATGAAATGCGCACTAGCACGTAATAAAGTGCCGTAAGCACATGCACAGAAAGAAGTTTACATAAACACCCAATAGGAAATGAAGTTGCGAATGAAATGATTAACAAACAAGCTTACGTCTGTTCAGCTTAGTAACTCCATATTATAGATCTGGAACCAGAGAACATATCATTTTTCTAATACTTTTGAACCATACTAAGAGGGGAAAGTATTTAGTCAGAGGATCTAACAAACATTAAATCTATTTGTTGGCTATATTTCTTTTATTATTGGCCCAGTGAAACTTTTCCAAAAAACGGCAGGGAATAATTATTTAATATTTACAAATATTATAGTTTCTCAGTAGGGTTCAAGTAAGAACCTTAAATTCTAAGCACTCAGTTGCTTGTTTCTATTCATATTGTAATAGTCAATGCATGCGAATGAAATGATTTATGTGCCTTGAATTTTTTGAAACCAATGTGGATTTTTCTTTTCACATTCCACCCACCGGCTAGAATACTTTATTATTTTCCATTGCATCCACGTTCGCATTTCATGATAAAAAAAATGAAAGTTATTCAATATCCGTTTCGAAAAAGTACTTTAATGTATATATGGGAACACATACAGTATGCATATATGTTAAAGCTTTCTCGTAACATGATCGGAGCGGAAATATAGAAATGCAGTACAATGAAAAAGGTATAACGTATTAAGACTATATTACATATTATGTGAATACAAAGTTTGCTTATCTTTATTTCAATACAACCTTCCAAGGTTAGAGGAACTGTGTTACTCAAATCCGATTTGAATTGGAAAATATATTTATTCGTAATACGTTCCAAAAAATTCAGCTACTGCTTGATAATTCAAATAAATTATTTTTATAATACAGAAAATTCTACAAATAGGCTTTCAACGAAAAAGTTTCTCATTCAAATAAAAGTGGCAAACGAAAATTAAAACCAATTCGCTGTTAAAGCAGCATATATAGTATTAACATCTAAAGTAAATCGCTGTGAATAATAAAAAAGTTAAATAGCAGAATCTAAAAAACAGCATGAAAAGTGTTTCAGGCCATTTAACCCTTGTACGGCACACCTGTTGTTTATAAGCCTCAGCGCTAAAGCGCTTTGACATGAAGCCTGTCAGAGGGCGACGATGCCGAGTATGCTCTTCTGCAAGTAATGTTCCACTGCATAATTCAGGTACAGGGATACTCAGATGTATATAATATTATATTAGGGCGATTTAAGAAAAAAATTTTCCACTTCGATTTTTTTGTTGACGTCAGATAACATAGAATTTTTTATTCTTTGCATTAAGAAAGTAAATCTACTACTTTAAAGAGAGCTAGTTTTAATAAAAAGAAAAATTCATTAAAAAATCGTTTATGCAGTTCTTAAAGTTATACATCAAATGTACTGAGCATTCATTCAAATGCCTTATGAACTCTGTGTTGCTCATACAACGTAGTATCCTAAAATATTGATATACCTTGTACACATGCGTACAACTAATTAATAACGACTTGTCTCTATAAATTACATTACCATTTCTGTAAAAATTTTAAGGGTTCTTTTTAGTTCTCTTCTATGAGAGTATGATAAAATTTACCTGTAAAAAAATTTTGATTGACAGTAATGCATGAGGTAATCAAAAGTTAAGTGCATGTTAATTACAGCAACAGTTTCTTCCTATCTATGTGGGTAAAGGTATATACTACACATATATACATGAAACGTATACATTGAGATGGTAAGGAATTTACAGTAATTAAAAGTTTTCGTCTTGAAATTGCTCGTTAAAATTGCATTTGCTTTTTGAGGCAATTATGTGCTTGAACTTTAATTATTGTAAACTGCCAGCACAGCAAAACTACAAACAATTTCATTTTGAGTAATTACCATCGTAAAGGCAGCAAATACCGAATAAAGTTTCATAATTTTGCAAAATATTTTTTTAATATTTGCATACGTGTATACGGTGACGTATTCGATATGCAAAGATGACAACAATTTATTTTAGATCTTGGCACTAAAAATACGAGCCCAGTTCAATATATGATAATATTCGATAATTCAATTTCGATATTATTAAAATGCATCTAAACGACATTTCACTGCTGTTAAAATCCAATATATATAAATATTAGGTATGTGGCATATATAGTAAACAAAAAAATAGTAAGTTAGTAGCGCAAAAAACATTTTTCTCGAAATATTATTTTTTCAAGACTAGCAGGATTGTCAGTGACACCTGAGCCAAATGTCACAATAATCACAATGGTTTTGTATATGGTTGTCTTTTTGAAGTACATTAAGTGCATTCCGTGATTTTTACGATGAGTGAAATTAATCACCAAAGAAGTTAATTAAATTTTGTGTACGATATCAAATTTCTGGCGCCGAATGGGCGGAATGTTGGAAAAGGCTTGCGATGATAATTGTTTGTCGCGAGCAAGTGTTTTTGATTGGTACAAAGTACTTAAAAGAAGATCGAGAATGCGATGAATATGAACTACGTCCAGGACGGCCGTTAACATCAACTGAAGATCAACACGTCAATAAAATAAAGGAATTGGTGCTTGTGAATTTACGATTACTGGTTAGTTAGAGATCTTACTGACATTTGTGGAATACCAGAAACATTTTGAAAGATTATTGGACCTAAAAAAGGTGAAATAGCCATTAGTTCCAAAATTACTAAATTCGGGGAAAAAGCATCGCGATAACGCCAGTGAGACAATACTTTCTTACTTTCAGTCTTGGGTTTATGACTACGCCCGGAAAGAGACCATAAATCGCCCAAATGCCTTGGTAAAAGTGAGCCGAAACAATAAAACCCATATCGAATTAGTTTTCTTCGAGTATAAAGGTGTGATGCACTCTAAATTCCTTCCGACCGGCCAACTGTCAACAATGAATACTATTTGAGTTTTATGCGTTATTTGCGCGAAGCTATTCGTAAAAACCGGCGAGAATTATGGACCTACTTTTTTGCATCATGATAATATACCGTCGGATATTGCATTAATTTTTCCGAAGTTGTCCGCCAAATTTCCGACCAATATCGCCTGATGTACATAGCTCGACATATATTTTGGAAAATAAATTGTAAATTTTTAAATTATTAACAAAATCTTAATAGTTTTTGTTAGTATAATATGTTTATAGACAGATGTCTAAAAAAGCACACTTACACTTCCATGAAGTGGTCAGAACCTTTTTTGCCTTTTCCTAGAATCTTTTTTTGTGTGTTAAGTGGTTGGAGGTATTCAATCAGATACACCTTTTTTTAATTAATATTAAATATTATAACGAAAACCAACAACAATAAATACACAAAGAACTTTTGACACGGGATTTGTTTATAAAAATATGATTTGAGTGCTAAATAATTTGATTGCAGCACAATTTTGTTTAGAAAAGTTAAATATCATTAGGGAAAATGTGCAAAATAGCGAAGGCCAAAAATGTGGCCGGCTAGTTCGTAGTAACGTAAATTAGATAATACAATACAATACAATAATACAATTTCCTCCCTCAATTGCGTTGGTGATTTCGTCTGCTTTAAGCCGGTATTTCAATAGTCTGATTACCTTTAACGAGATTTCAGAAACCGCTTTCGGGGTTATAGCCAAATAAGAAAATACCAAATGTATAATGGAAGGTATGCAGCCTTAGAGCTTCTTTACGTTGAGCGCTTTATGTGCTTTACCATAAACCACGCATCAATATGTACGCATATTTAAGTAAATGTGTTATAGAAAACCCGTATTTATAGCAATAATTTTAGTTAAACTCTTATAATGTACACGGTTATGTATGTATGCTGATGGGTCTAGAATTTTAATAGTACTCCGTTGGCACATTAACGGCAGTAAAATATTCAAACAGCATTATACACTTGGGTTCCTTTCATGAAAATTCTGCACAAGCCGGATGCTTATATACTGGGAAAAAAAAAACAATATACATGCGAATATACCATCTAACGGGCACCATTTCACCTGTCGAATACGTTAAACCACTGTTAACATGGTTTTCGGTATGAGTGTTTTAGCCACAAGCCATTTCGGGGAAATTCAATATATCCATCCACAAGTTTTAAGGTACGTACATGTTAAGAATGCACAGCATGGAGCAAGTAAGCAATTTTTGACAATATTTCAACAAATTCCTACCAAGTATTCGAATTTGTGTTTATTTTGAATAACATATATACATATATACCACAATTATTTCCTACTTTTGCTAGCTTAAGGCTATAATCACTGAAAAACTCTTACATACATAGGAACACATGTCGGTGTTTGTTTCGGTAATTGATTTTGTGTGGGAATTTCGCTTTGAAATACGAAATTTAACCAACACAATAATTTTTCAGTTTACATTTTTGACAAAAGATATGTATTGTACATATAGCTATCTGTTAAAAGTTAAAAGTTGAGTTTTGCTCACCGTGCTTCCTTAAGTCTAGTTTTCGCCCTCAAGAAACTATGCAATGTAAAGCAGCTTTTATACTTTCAATTTAAAACTAAATATTTAAGGTTTAAATTATACACCATGTATTGAAGATTTATACGGTACTCCATGTTGTATCAGTAACACCGAATTTGTGAGGCATAATGCAGAACATTCGATGCGCATAAATTTGAAAGGATTGTTTTTAAGAGAAAAATTATAAACTTTTTTAAGAATGCAATATTTTTTATAACATATTTTTCTTTAAGATTGTGGTCGGTTTCGCTTACTGCAAAAGATACTTGAAAATAAAGAGCACCCAATTGGATATTTTTGATATGACAAAAGCATAAACTTTTGTAGCGTCAAAATTGGTAAAAAATTGGTAATATACTTGGATATAAAACACAACCCAAACAGCGGACATATTTTGTATGTCAGTGTAATCAGAATAAGCTTCTGCACTTTTTATTGGATTTTTAATAAATGTATATTTTAGTGTCTAAAACATTTAAAAACTATCTGCATATAAAAGTTGAGAGTTTTTGTAAATCATCATTTTCATATGTTTTTTATTGTTATTAACTAAAATGGGAAAAAAACGTTCGTTGGCTTATTGATTCCAGCGGATTATTAAGACCTTTACCTGTTTAATTTATCCATAAAATGATTAATTGGAATGCTACTAAGCTGTTTAACAGCTTCACATTATCTTAAAAACTCCAAGAACTCTGCGTAATTTTCTTCTTAGACTAACTGTATTTTTTTCTAAAGAAAATTTTAAATTCTGCCTCCAGTTTGTACCAAAAAAAATATATAAGTACTCACAATTTAATTTTGAAGTGAATACACAGCTATGCAATGCTCATCACGGCTGCTATAAAAGAAATGCAAATTGATTTTTTTATTCATAATATTCAAAGGGAAACCAAATTAAGCCGCGACATAACTTAATATAAAAGAATGCCTTTGGTATCCAAAGAATTTGCATAGGCAGACAGGAAATTGACGACGCGTCTAAAATTGATAAATGTAATAAAGGCGGATAGAAGAATAAAAGCTATAAAGACAATTTTATGGTTGCCGTTGGTAAATAGAAGCTGAATGAAATTTTTTATCCAAAAGCTTTGCAGAAAGAATAATGCGAACAAACCATACATAGGGAATCATTTTAGGGAATCAAATTTGTTATGATGCTTTGGCCTCAACAATAATAAGCAATATCATGGAAGGCAAGAATTGCGTATGAGTAAATAACAGACAAAGCTGTATAATTGATTTTGATCACAAAAATATGAATTGGATGAAAAATATATGCAACATAATAATGCGAGGTGTGTAAAAAATGAAATAACATATTTTGGAAGAAGAAAATTTTTATGCCGGCGCTTCTTTCAGTCTTCAAAACATTCATCAAACCTGATTTTTGGCATAGCCTTTGGATCTATCTATCTTCCATCATCTATCTCTTTACTTCTGGACAAAGATAAGAGTCACACAGTGTCGTGCTATTATTGATAAAAATTTCGAATCAGTGAAAATCTGTTATCCTATTTCTGAAAAGTTACAGAGTGTTTTTCTTATCCTACCATCTAACAAATTCTCAGTTACACACATTTAATCTATTCCTTTACTTTGCTAAAACAATTCCTATAATTTAGATTACAATTTCAAGGAAATTTTTAACAAAGCACACACGTGTACAAATACATGTAGTAATACATTTTCTTTCGCTGCAGAATTATTCAGCTGAAATTAGATATTAAAAGTGAAAATTATGGCGTTCGGTATAATACAAATCAAATTCAAATATTTACAGGTATTTGTTGAAATATTCATTGCTTGCAGCACTTACCACATATTCGCACTTCCCAATCTAAACATAGATTTATTCAATATTAGACAAATCGCTTGTGGCTAAATCTCTCATTTCAATAGTAGAACTGATTGGGTAGCGGTGGTTGAACAGCAAATACGAGTATATGTAGGTGAAGTGTTGCCCGCTAGGATCTTTCTTGCTTTATAATTGCCACATTCGTAAAACGAGGCGTGTTTAAAACATAACGGGAATTTTCGTTTTTGGATGTACATATATATATAACTGTGTATATTAATGCTATCGCCTTCAAAATAATCCACCAGTCGATTTTATGCAGTTATTCTAGCGCTCCTTGCAATCGTCGAAACAGTCTTCAATTCAAATTTTTGGGAAAACATTTGGCTTATTCAGTAATGTGCTTGCAAAACGAAAGAGATGTCGTTTTCATTATTTTTAGACAAAGAGAGCCATAACTGACGAAAAAGGACGATAGGGTGTCGATATAGTATTTTTTGGAGATGAATTCACGAAAAAGGCAAAGAGATACGATCTTTTAACAAACCAAAATGCTTATAAAAATGTGTCTAACTTAAGAGGTCGCTACAGAAAAATTAATCTATATATTTTCATAGAAAATAATTTTTAAGGTCAAAACGTTTGCTTCCGTACTTTTTTCTTCTGGAATTTATAGTTATTAAAAGAATGAAACTAGAAAAATATTTAGTTATTCTTAAGAAAAGCTATCATAAATACAAAATTTGGCACTTTGCTCAGAACAAAAGAGCTTGTCTACTTTTATGTATTTTTAGTTGTAAAGGAAATCCATGAGATCAAAATAACTTACTTGATTTATATTCATTATAAAACAAGCTCAACGCCTTAGATAGTGCTCCACAAACTTAAAAGGAAATTTACAGTCTTTATATCATGGGAAAGCTATGAATTTCCGTACTACTCACCACTACTATACCAACTTTAGGGCCTTCATTTTCAAAAGATGTTTCATTTCCCATTGAATAAATATTTCTACAGTGCGCGTACTCAATTTCCAGTTACATATATACGCAATGTATAGATGTTTACGTATACCAGTACATTTTGAACTAATACAATTCTTAAAATGAGCGGCGATTTCAATAATCAATTCCAATATATCAAATTATTGCTCTTAATAATAAATTGCTACTGAAACCAAATATCGAGCTACAAATCATATATCATTATGCTAACAAATAATACATATATTTAAAATAAAAAATATATGTGAAGAAGTAATGATTTGATTAATTAGAGTGGGACATGTGAAACGACAAAATCGTTAGTCTTGTCAACCGTGCATGTATGTATCATATATAACACGGTACTTCATGTAACATATATGTATGTATATGCATATACTTGTATAAAAGAATATAATATCATTATTTAATTACCTATTTTTTACAAAATATATTGCTCAATAATTCAGTTAAATCGCTCGTCATCAACAAAACATCAAGCTCTCTACAACATGGAGAAATAAATAATGAAATTATCCAATTGAGTTGTAAAAAAACACCAAACACCGCTTGTAGCTGTTTGAGGCTGTCACAACATCTTTGCTTTGTGCGCCAGATTTTTTTTTTTAAATTATCTGAATTAACAAAAAAAAAAAAAAAAAAATCTGGTTTATTGATTAAGTTAAGTAAAGTAAGCCTATTTCGTGCGCAGTATTATTGATTTTGCAAGGCATTCATTTAATAAAATATTAAATAGTCTTGTATGAGTCGGAGTGTAAAAGTAACAAATTTAATGGGTCGATTGAGAGCAGTACGTGTTCCATAATGAATCACAATAGCTATCAAAACTTTAAAAAGAAATGGTTTCATTTGGAGAAAAATAAAAGTCGCAAAATATGGCATAACTGATTTTCAGTAGAAAAATTTATTAATAATAAAATGCAGAAATGCCAGACGAACTTACACTCCGAACTTACACATAAGGGCTTTGCCCTTAATTAAACTTATAAAGAAAATATTATATCTTCACCTAATTTTATCAAGTTATCGCACATTTTACGTGTTATTGGCACACATACCTGCTTTTTCAATTATATAATGAAACTTTAAAAGAACAGGCCTTCCTCTGAATACTATTGCATACACATATATACTTTATTTAATTAGTCAATACTAGCTGTAAATTGGGCAACGGAAGGAACTGTAAATTAGCACCAGCAACTCGCAAGAGATAAGCTTTAATTTCAGATTAGTTTCCTTTAGCTACGTACGCTGTAAGCGGATGCCGAAGTGGTTGAGTAATTACAAGTGCATCGCAAAAAATACCAAAAGATAACGGTGGTAACTAGAAAATGGGATACATGAAAAAAGCTTATTGCGTTATAGAGTGAACCATTTTAAAGCAATTCTCTTTTTTCCCGATGTTTTAATTTAGCACACTTTTTTATAACCATACAGTTAACTCTTTAGCCAACGAAATGTCTTACCTACCTAGAATTTGTGTGGTTGCTCAGTTGAGTAAGTACAAACGTTTGCAACAGTAGTGAGCATTTGGAATTTTAAATAAATCTCTTTGTGGTACGTGGCAAATTACCAATTATTTTGCTATATATGCTTTTTTTGATGTACATATGTATATACATATAAGAATTAATATCACAAAGCATTGTATGATTGATTACAACTTCAATTAAGTAAACCCCTACCAAAACAATGTGGAAAATATGAAAATATTACTTGTAAATGAAAAGTGCGCAACTGTGACTACAACTGTTCATCTTATCAATTTTAGCTGTAAAATTTGTACGTACTATACACATACTGTACATTACTATACACAGTAGTGTTTGTATGACTATTTAAAAGTTTAACTCTCACACACAATAATGCCGTCGTGCATCATAATCCAAAGAACACAGCTCTTTTGCGAATATAATTATTGAGTTTTCAATTGTTCATACAATTTTTTTTGATGACTCATGCCCAGCTCCTGACCGATGCTACAGCTGCTATTATGCCGGTCTCTTTCGACCTATTCAGCGATTTTATCGCAATTTTCGACGACAGGCCTTCCGGAGCGTGGCGCATCTTTGACCACCTCCTCTACACCAGAACGAAAACGTTAAAACCATCGTTGTGCGGTGGAAATGGAAACTGTATCGGGTCCATAAACTGCACAAATTTTATTGGCAGTTTGAGATGCATTTTTGCCTTTACCGAAGTAGTACTGTAAAATATGCTGTATTTTCTTTTTATTTTGCTCCATGTTTGCGATGCTATAACTCACGAACGACTTAAAAGAAACTACAATCAATCAAATACGTGTTAGCGCGTGAAATGAGCTTTCCAAAAAGGTATAGGATGACCCGATGCGACGAATAAAACTAGAACTACGCGCTCTCAGCGCCAACTAGACTTTTTTGACAACCTAATATTACAATGGACGACAATCAATTTCTGCAATCCATGGGGATGGTATTTCGACTGAGTGGCTCGCATTTATTGCATTACCACAGCAACCAAGCGATCACAGCAAAACAGCCCCACAAACAATGTTTTATTGCTACATGAGCATGCGTGTATGTATGTATATGTATCGTCCAATAATAATGAAGAGGAAGTGGTAAATGTGTACACAATCAACACGTAAATTTCCAGTATCACTGCAACAGGTAAATATTGTGGTATATCACACGCTAGAATTGTTGAATGAATGTTATACATATGCATACGCAAAGGTGTGGTTATCGACAGAAAATTGCTAAGGATTTTAATAGTCTTCTAATTGAACTCAATATAAGTATACTTGGAAACGAGAGAAATGAAACGATATATATTTGTAACATCTAAATTTTTAAAATGCCCACATGAGAAAAAATGTCCAAGTTATTACATCTATAGAATTAACTTGCTGAGATAGATACGGTGTTATATAGGTTTATACATTTACGATCAGGATAACGAGATGAGTTGAATTCCGTCGTACCTCCGTCCCCATATAACAATTATGTTGAAAACTACTAATAATGCACTAAGTTTTACACACAAGATGGCATAAAAAGACTTAATTCACCATTAGGTGAAATCCCATAACTTTGGAACTAGTCGACTAATTTCAAACAAATTAGGTATTTATTATTATTCCACGCTTTATATGCAACTGTTCGAAAATGGCGGCGAAGAACAGATAAGGAGCATGCTTCAGTTTCTTTGTAGAATTTGGTCGGACGAAAGCAAGCTCAACGATTGGAATTTAAGTATGCTTTGCCCAGTCCACAATCTGCACCAACTATTGTGGGAAAAGCCTCCTAAACATCGCATATAAGGTTCCATCGAGCGTATTGTGTGAAAGTCTTTATCAGTGTGGCTTTAGGCCTGGAAAATCAACAACTGACCAGATATTCATCATGCGCCAAACCTTGGATTTCAAAGCTACTTTTGACAGTAAGAAAAGGGGTTTCTTTTATTCGGTTATGTTCGAATTTGGTATCCCCGCAAAACTAATACGACTCTGTAAACGGACATTGAGAAACACCAAAAGCTCTGTCACTATCGGGAAGGACCACTCTGAGGCGTTCGATATCAGACAAGGCGACTCCCTTTTGTGTGACTTCTCCAATCTACTCTTGCATAAAATTGCTTCAGAACTAAAAAGAGAAGGTACTACCTTTTATAAGAGTTTACTGCTGATGGCGAATAATGTGGATGATATTGATATCATTGGCCATAACAATGTCTATGCCACTAAAGAAGAAGAAGGTCTTTAAAAGGTTTCAAAAGACAATGTGGCTTAGCGCTAAATATTAAATAATTAGGTCTAGACAATCGTCTCAGCTTTATTTTCATTATTACCCTTTTACTGCCTTTAACGTTTATAATTTATCATATGCCCAATTATATCAAATTTCGGCTCTTTGGTAAACTTTATTTTACATGTGTACATATATCTTAAGATACCAAATATGACTGTTGTCCTTGCACCCTTTCGTCGAATAATGTATGCAATATAGGCATAAGCACTTTTACTGTTAACGTGATAAAACGGTTTAAGTTTCAGTAAAATTTCTCACAATGACACAGCAATATTTGCATTTCATTTGAAAATTTCTCAAGAGTAAAGAAGTTCAGAAACACGTTTATGCACTTCAGGAGACACGACAACTATTCTTGCAAACTTGCGGATAAAGAATTGCTTATAAACAAATAGTAAACTTAAAGAAATAAATGCCAAATTATAAAAATAAATCAAAGGAAGACTTTTCGGCATTGATGCAAATATTGAGTTAAAAAAAATGCGAAAGCAATAAAATATTTAAAATGATCAGTAAGTACACAATATTATAATAATTTTGCTCGAAGATAATAATACTCACGGAATACAAGATCGAACAAGTACACTTCAAAGGCTTATCTTTGTTGGCAGCATCAGATGTTAAGAGAACGCGTTGCGACACGGACAGCTTCGCTTAAAACTTTCAAGGTGCATTCGCTGATAGTAATAAAAGCGTACATGAAAAGTTGGTTGCTAACTAACATAACAGTATAACGTAAGACAAAAAATCCAAAACATTAACGCTTTCAGTCGAATTAACAAGTTCAAGCGTAACAGAGAAACGAAGAGATTGGTATAAAATAGCTTGTGTTATATTGGCATACACTGAAATACTTAAGGATTCAAAGGTGTTTTTAACTTATGCTGGAGCACGTTTAGGACTGTTGTAAGTCCTTGGCGTTTTTTCATATCATGAGAAACATAAACAAAATTGATTTTTTCTACTTGTTGTTCAACTCTTACTTCCAGCTGATAATTGTACAAAATTTAAACTCAGACGAATTAAGAATTCATAGAAGAAGAACGAAAAAAATATTTGCTCCTGATAGATGGGATTTTATATTTTCAATAATAATCATTTTATAAAACATATGTCGCTGCAATACAAATCAAATTCTTGTTTTGAATCTTTTGCATTTTTGTAGGTTATTTTAGTTTCAATGCATCAGAAGTTAACGTTTTTTCCCGTTTATATAAAGTCGATAAGAGAAGTAAAATCTCTAACAAGTACTAGCAAATGTGTAAGCGAGCGACTATTTATAAAAAAAAAGTAGGGAACTCAAATATCCTTAAAAGAAGTTGAGAGAAAAGGACTATTGTCGTGACCTCCAATTTCAAATATTAGAACTTATAACAGTACAAGCTTTGTCCAGAAATAAAAGAACTGAGTCGATTAAAAACATTTATTGAACCAATAGTTCTAATTCTTTAAAAACTTTTAAAATAATATCCTTTTGCGCCAGTGCGATTTTCAAGTATTGAATACGTCTTGGCAGGCATTCTCTGGAATAGCCTTGAGAGCCGAGGTGCATGCTGTTTAGACTCCCCTTCATCGGCTTTTCAGGCAAGAAAACAAAGAAAAGTCCGGGGGACACATTTTGGAATGGCGGCTGGAAACACAACACTTCTTGCTAAAGCAACAGCCGATTTTTCACACAGAATTTAATCGTGCACCTCTGCTCTAACAAATGCTGCATTTTTCGCTTGCACCACTCACAGAAACACGACAGGTGCTCAGAGACAACTGATCAGCCACTCGTTCGTTAGCTAGGAACGCCCTCTAACAAATCCGAAGTATATTCGGATAAACCCTATAAAAAAAATATGTATTGAGGAAATAAGTAGAAATAATGCTTACGGTCGAAAGCTACAAGCAAAGAGAAAGAATATATTCATTGGACTCTGCTTTGTAAAATCTTATTTTAATATTAATTTGATTGACCTTAATTTTGAAAAGAAAGTTCTAGTATTGCTATAAGTAATCCTACATAAAACTCTGATTTGTTGTAAAATAAACCCGTCAATTTTTGTCATTTGTCAAATCAATCTATTTTTCTGAAAGCAAAAGCAGAATGTATAGCAATTAAATTTTTTACAAATATATAAGGAAATATGTATATTGGGCTCAGCATTGGCTAAATCATAGCTATATACCTGTTAAAGAAAGCAAACATTACATTTTTTTAAGGAAAATTTTCATAAGGAAAATTTGGAATTTCATAAGGAAAATTTTAAAGAGATAAAAGCAGTCGCATATGTAGAAGCATTTGAGGCTAGAGGAAACATAAAGAAAATCGATAGTCAACTAAGTTTATATTATGGAGGGATGAAAGTAAATATGGCTATTGTACCTTTTTTAGTTAATCTCTGCTTCTAAAGTATACACATAAATGGCACAAATAAATATAAATCCATTAATAAAGAGAGCCTAAAGTTGCTACTCTCAACGAACGCCACGTAGGAGTGACAGTCCTACGTCAGTAAGTAGAGGACACTGCTGGCTATGCGGAGAACTGATAAGCCATTCATCAGTACCGCTCGTTTACGTAAATCCTCATATTTTCATGCATCCATTTGTCTTGATTATACTTTCAGGTAAACGATATTTCTATGCTACTCTTGTGGTTGATTTTGCCGAACAGGCAACCGAAGCAGCTGTCCTCAACTTATTTGCCGTGTCAGTTGGTGGCCAGTGGAGTGGTGCGCACGGCTTTTACCATACCAAGAGTGTACTAGCTATTATTATTAAATTTTGTTTTAAGGACAATAGTTTTTTGTTTCGAGAAATTGTGATTAGTGTTATTTTTTTACTCATACTATTTCATTTTCTAGTTTTCTACTTTTTGATAAACTGATGAACATTTCCTTCACAATACTTTTCAAATGATCTCATTGCATAACATTGTTAAGCTTTAAGCAGTAGTTCGAACATTTTATATTCATAGCTCCAGTCAATCAGCTATCAGCAGCACAAAACTTATTAAATTTCATTCTTGGAATCATTACTTTAGGGTTTCTATGAGCACACGGACATTCTTGAAAAGTCCCATAAAACCCATAAAACAAAGCAAATAATTTGCAAATATCAAAATTTCACGTACAAAATACATTTGTTGTATACTGAGAATTTTCAGTAAGTTTGCAAAATCAAGTTCTTGGAACATACTGATATCAGTTATAAATAGTAGCCTCGGTGTTTTCATGACCTACTGTGCATATGAGTAATTTAAATTTAGGAGATGGAATTTAAGTCATGCCCATTTATAATGGCTAGAGAAGAATAAATTACTTAAAAATAGTCAAAATAAGATTTAGTCAAATAAAGTTCAACTAATTGGATTGTTGTGGGCGAGGATGAAGGTTATTTGCTTGATTTCAGCTTATGAATTCCCACATGAAACACCAATGGGCGTGAAAACAGTTTAGCTCCGGTAATTTGCAATACCAACCTACAGGATGTGAAATTGAACTTTTTGCGTTACCAATTATATTACGAAGGTTGTAAAAAATGTTAAGTAAAAGGAAAAAACTATTAGAATCAATATTTTATGAGCAAATGTTTTGGTTAACATTATTTTAACCGCGATAAATATTGTTTATATGTCGCATACAAAACTGAAATATATACTAACCGGAAAAATAAACAAATATTTACATAATAAATGTAATTTTTAATTGCCATGCGGGATAAACATTTACTTCGGCGTGTAGTGAGGATAAGATAATATATTTTTAATAACTCTAATTGCTGTACTTAATTCTTTTATTAATTTTAAAATATATTTATGATAGTTGTAGAGAAATAACTATTTGACCTAACTCTGACAGCCACAAAAATAATAAAAATATAATTTATGACTTTATGGCCCGAGCTGCATTGAGGTTTTACGAACTCATAGCAGCAAGTTAATGCCGATATTTAAGAATTATATGTATTTGCTTCAAATATTTTTTTCAATATTGTAATATGTCAAAATGTAATATATGTTTAGCTTTCAAAAATATGTGCATGAGAATTTGCAATTCAGTTGAATGGCAGCTAACAATTCTAGCATCTTAGAGTTGGCCGGCAAACTGTCAGTTGAACAAAACAGACCCCTATATTAGCATACACACATACTCAAAACTATAAGCATAATAACGGTTGATAATTGGGCACGTGCTGCTGTCACTGTATAATGTAAAATGAAAACAAAAACATATACAGAATGAATATAAAGACTAAAACTAATCAACAAGTACAGCAAATGGAAGTAAAATAGCAACTGGACCAGCAGCAGCCATAGCAATAAAACTCAACAAGATGGAAATATGACAGAGTGAAGCGGTGAGGCAAAGCAATCAGGCAGTTACGGGCTTGGTGATGAAAGATGTGCAGATAATTTTGCTGCTTGCAACAACAATTTCAATTAATGAATTCGATAAGCTCCATCTTTAATTTCTTCTGTATTCGGAAAGTTTGAATCCGTTTATATCAGGCATGTGCTGCAAATCGTTTTCGCATGAAAGTGTCACACAAACACGTATTTGTCGTATTGTTTCGGTGGCAGTTTCATGCGAAAACGATTTGCAGCACATGCCCGTATATGTATATTTTGAGTGCCAAATTATATTTTACTCATAAAAACATGTTCACTTGGTTTTATTAATATAAATATAATGAAAAATATTTTAGTAATAAAATCATTTGAAAGGATCAGGGTTTTTCTTTACATTCAACTCCTAAATTTTCTTTGCAAAATGAAAAAATTAAATAAATAAACATGGATAGAACTAATATATTATCTGCCGATTTGAAAAGTCGACTGGAAAGTTATACCAAAATACTAGTAAGCCATGAAGACATTTTCTATTAAAAAAAAAATAAATGAGATAATGATTTGAAGTTAAGTAAACAATCTGCTACTTGCCGAATCACCCAAGATAATGCAAAAAGCGCTGTCTAGCACAAAAGTATATCAGTAAACCGTATAGCCTGCTGCTTTTAACGGACCTAATCCACAGGTTGTTAATATATAACAAACAACCAGCGTTGCGTAAAGGTCTTACCGTTAGGAAACGTGCAGATTTTCTCACGCATGTTTAAGCAAATCTGAATCAGCTTTCGGAATGTAGACGAGCATTAAGTTATTTAAGCCATTAAGTCAGAATACATTAACATATGTATTTGAATGTATAACAGACACTGCTTTATATGTGTTAAATGGAGAATAAATGGAAATACTGTAAGATCTAAACAAGAAGGTGTAAGTGATAACCAAAAGTTTTGGAAAACTGAATTCGAATAAATTACAAGAAATGGCGTGGCCTGCATATTTGTGTTCCCTGTTCAAGACAAAGATTATAAGCTAGTGTAATTTATGAAAGATGTATGGGTATAAGATTAAAGCAAACATAACTCATACATTAAGAGTTAGGCAAAGATTATAACTTGTCTGTATGTTAGAGGGCGTTTCTTCCTAATATTTTGGTTACTAAAATCGAAAAAGATAGTAAAAATATACTGAGACAGATTTTTTATGTTGCAGTCAAGGGCTATTAGGCTCAAATCACCGCCATTTACCAAAATGACCAAAAATGCCAGTATGTGATGAAAAATTGTTGAACTAAAATTCGTAATCAAGACACCTCATATACCACACAGAACTCTTATCACATTAGTTGCAAATTTTTTCTTCAAATTTGTTCAGTAGAGCTATTAATGGAGGTAGAAGTAGTACGATTTATTGGATTTTATGAAAATCCGCAAGAAGCTGTGTCCTTAGTAATATTATATAGGCTTCATTTTTATTCCAAATTTTTACGAATTGCCATCAATTTCAATTTGTCATCCTTTTTTAAACCATATAAAAGATATTTGCGGGATATGATTTTCTGTTGGCTTCTCACCTGCGCACGTGGGTCAATATGTACTAAGCAACAGAAATATTTGCAAAGGTAAGCACTTAGTAAGAAATAATAAAATAAAGAGTGATATAAATCACAAAAAAAAAAAAAAAAATGTTTAACCATTTCTATAATACAAAAAGGGTTTCGAGATTATCATAAATCAACAATTTAAATTTATGCGTATTGAGTAATTTGTCAACAGAACTTTAGTAAAAGGTGAAAGAAATGTAAAAATGCGTTAGAAATTCAAGGTTGATTACAAGCCTGGTGTCTCGTATCTTACTTTCACCCATATCATCCACTAAATACCCGTTTAACTGTGCACAACAGTTTAAATCACTCCCCGACAACCTTCGTGTCGAGGTGATACAGCCCTCTACCCGGGGCCAGCATTTAAAGTGGTCTACAGTTCTCTTATAACAACAAGGCCCTCGGTACGTAATAATAAGCCTACTAGAGAGAGCTTTTAATTAAAAAAAAACTTCCGCGATTCAGAGTAGACAGAATATGTAAGAATGCTCATACGCAACATACATATAACTAGTCTACGGTGTGTGCATACATTTGTATGTAGTACATTAGTATATAAATTACTGCGTCAATAAAACAATATTTTCTAAAAAATATTTTTAGCAAAAATTTAGCTTTCAAATTGCTTGCCCCAAAAATACTCAATGCATATTCTGCTTTGCTATGAAGATATTCGTATGAGTTCTGGGGTAGCTACGGACAATCACAATTTTTCTTTCTCTCGGTTTACTTCAAACATTAGTGGCCTGCCATATTTATATAAGTTTCATCAGTTTACTATTTATTTCTGATTTATATTTTGTCGTTTTGTAGAAATATATCTTTGTTGTCCTATATATGTTTATATTCATGTAGCTTATATATTTTCATTTATCGTTTGCTTTATTGGCTGTTTTTGTATATTGATCTTTAGACTACACTTAAAAGAAAGCAGAAGAATGCAAGATAATGCGGATGTGTGAATGAGGAAAGTTAAATTTATGCATTAGAATTTTAAAACGTTGATATTGCATAAACCAAACTATGTAAATCCACAGCGGAACAATTCAGAAATAATAAAGAAAGGAAGGAAATAAAAGCAGCCAGCTATTCTAAACTTCCTCAATTTATCTATTGAAATATATATAAATAGTTTTTTCTCAGCACGTTTACGCACTTATGATTTTATGCATTTCATAAAAGCTCTTCTGAAAGCATTCTTATAAATATATGACCCCATTGGTTGACTTTTGCATTTTGGTCAATTCTTGCCAATCAGAAGGACATAAAAAGTGCTTGGTTGTTGTTGTACAGATAAAACAAAAAATCTTTGACAATTCTGAATGAAAAGTAATCGTTCAATTCAAGGCCAATCTGCTGATAGGTGGCCTTGCTTAATAGAATGAACAGCAGTAATTTCAGAAGAATGGAATATTTCACTTTGCCTATGATTCACCACAAGTCTTTAGATTGACCTAATATAATCAATCACGTACATAGCGATCTAAAAAAAATATTATAAGGTAAAACCACATCCTATTGAATTGAGTTATGGCGTATTGCTGACGCCGACATTGTGTGTTTTTGTGGAACAATGCCGGTTATTGACAGATACAAATAAGTATAAAAGTAGATGCTTTATATGGTGTACACCTACTGCCTAAACCTGCTACTTCCCCTTTTCTTCACAAGGGAAACATACAACCAAGCGTATAAAACAAGTATAAGATGTTCAAACGACTAACGATTAAGAATTAGAAAAAAATTATGCAATAACAAAAACTTGAAGTAAAACGAAAAAGGAATATGCGGTACGACGTAAGAAAACCATACAAAGAGCAGCTAGTATTTTCAGCTGTGGAACTCTTAGAACAATGCCAAGCTAGGCAGGCAACGTAATTTTAGACTTACTGCCAACATACATGATTTGTACGCAAATGGTGGCGAAATCAGTTCCCAGACTAAAGGAGGCCCTATTAATTATTATGATACTTCAAAAGTTCCAATTTCTGTACAAAAGCAGGCATCTTACAAATCCTCTAAAGTTGAAATTAAATTCGGCCTTCGATATTGTTTTCTCTTCCAGAGAAGAACAGGAAATGGAAGAGGTGGACAAGGACGCACAAATGCGTATGGTTTCAAACTAGATAAGCGGCTGGGAGTGTCTCTTCTTCAAAACTAGGTATCAAAATCGCCTTCCGTCTAAAAGACACTGCAGTATGTTCCAAGCGAAGATCACAGAAATTAAAAGCTTTCTTGCACTAAAAAGGAGGTTTGAGCACCCGAGGAATATATTTATATTTACAGATAGCCAGGTGGCTTTGAAATCGCTGAAGTATTTTATGATCTAAGTTAGTGAAATAATGTGTTTATCTCTTAGTCGATCTAAATTGAAATTTCGAGATAAATCTGCAAGAAGTTGCAGAATGTAGTGACAACCCTGGCAACTGTGAATCCGATGATACCTCTAGTAGGTTCAAGAACATAGTAATCCCTGGGAAAAGTGAAGCAGATGAACTACAGAGAGCAGGCACTACCCTACAATCGACTCCGGAACAGAGGGAATTTTTATGCTCTTTGCTACTTGTAGATATATAATCGGCAAAGCATACATATGTTATAAACATGGCTAATCACCCCTGAATCACCAAGATTTCGACAAGAAGGCAAATGCTGTATGAATTAAAAAATTAATCACGCAAAATTTTAAAAGGAATGATGTAAGAACTCTATTAAGAGTCACTGACATAATAGACTAGGAACACCATATAACAACTATTGTAAAAAATAATGGCTTATACCAAGATAAAAATTTTCATACTGAACAACTTCATAAGAAGCACATAGTCGTTCAGAGGGGAGCCAAGGACCGGTGCGTCATTAAATATCCACTCTACCTACCCTAGTAATTTTTATTCATAAAGGTGGGTTTGTTTAAGTATAAAAGGGAACGTGAAATAGTACATATTTCTTTATCTATTAGCTAACTGGTGAATTAAAAGAAAAACATGTTGCATACGAAAAGTTCAAACTTTGTGGGTGTTAGAGAACAATCATATTGTGAAATATGACAATATGATGAAAATAGGGTATAGCCATACTTTCAGAAAAAATATGTTTGTTCAAAGATATATACTATTAAATATTTATATCAATTGAAAAATCCCCCTGTCACATAGAGGGCGGAACTAGAATTAAATCCATGTAAGGTTAAAATTTAGCTGACCGAATAGAATAAAATCCTTGTAAGTAATTTCAATTTTGTGTTGACAGAAAGTTTGCTTTGAAATCCATGTATTTTTAAAGCTGTCAATTGCAAGTATTTTCTTAGTAACCTGAAAGCAATTATTTTTTTTTTTATTATTTTTTAACATACACCTTCACAAAGAAAAGATAAAAATTAAAGCAACTGATGTAGTAATTACAAAAGTCTTAATTTACCAGCCCGAAGCTATTACAGAAAAATTAATCAAAAGTGGCTGTCAGTTACAATACTACTCTAACTCTATACTCATATATACATACCTACATAGATACGTACGTATCTTGCACCTATACATGCGAGTGTAATTGACCGCATACGAGTATCTATTATTTCAATCCATATATTGAACTAAGCTTGAAAATAAAACTTCAGTCTAAACTTATACACCTACCAAAAATTTTTTTTGGCTATTTAAAATTCTCTTACGACATTGTCAGGTTGACTTGATGTGGTTCTTAACCAGTTCTGATCTTGAAATATAACATTATATTAAAGTATTACCGCTTGTTTATAGCTCGGTATATTAAAGCGAAATATGAACTATATTTATATAAATAACAAACATTTTCCTTTCGTACTTTTCTGAAAAGTATAACTCTCTCATAGAGTTTGTGAATAATTTCTAGAGTTCTATGAGCCATTAGCAAACAATTGTCTGTGTTTGTCAACCAACTACTAGCGAAAATTTAAGTGTACAAAGTTTATGTGGAAGTTGAAGCCCAAAGCTGGGTTACACAAACCGCAAACATAATTTCATAAATACTTATTGACTTTATTAATAAATATTTTGTAGTGAAATGGAAACCCAAGCCTTCTCCCGGTGCTATTTATACAAAGAGACAAGTGAAATAGTTGTTGGAAGCTTTAATTTAAGGACGCATAATGGCAGGAAAGCGATCGAATATTTTCGGTAAATGGAAGAAATAGAGATTAATATAAATACACATATGTATTGATTATTGCAGGATAGGTTATAATATTGGCAAAAAATATTAGCAAGCTCTAGTTACAACATACATTTATATTGTAACCAAATTGATTCTTAAAACCTAATTATTTTAGAAATTGATAAAACCGAACTAGCTTGATTTATATCAAGGTACACACATTTAGGCCGCTAGTAGAAAACAGAGTGGCAAATTAAAAAAAATCTGATCTGAAAAATTTCTTCAGATATTACATAATTTCGTGAATATATCTCATAAAATAAAAAAGTTTCCAGATTCTGATAGCTCAGTTTATATGGCAGCTATACGCGATATTGGTCCGATATCGGCGGTTCCGATAAATATTTAGCTTCTTAGTGAAAAATGTACGTGGCCAACATTTCAGAGCGATATCTTAAAACATGAGGAACTAGTTCGGGTATACGGACATATGGACAAAGCTAAATCCACTCAGCTCATCATGCTGATCATTTAGATATATGTAGGTACATATGTATGTACTGGTTCGAAATGTGGCATTTTTTTGTTTAAATTAAGTACGGGGAAAAAAATTTATCCAAAGTACTGACCATTTAATTTTACACATTTTGACAACTTTTCTGGCAATTTAGGGAAATTATGCCCCCTTTTATAAACCAGGTTACCATGAAGTTCAATTTGGGGAAACTGTGCCCCTTTTTATAAAAGGAGTCTGTCACACCCAGAAGGAAAGTTGGGAGTTCCCATAATATACATCTTTTCTTTGCTTCATTTTCTTAAATGGTTGGTTTTTATTGAAAAGTCAAATTTGGTACCCTTAAAGCTATGATTTGCAGAAATCATTAATTTCCATTTCAATGAAAGTGCTGCAGAATTGCATCGAATGCAGTGGGAGTGGAAGATCACAAAAATAGTGTGACCGAATTGCGAGCAATATTAGATGAATATCAGCCAACAGCAAACAATTTTAAACTGTTTGAAAGCTATGTGAAATATATTGAATAATGTCTCCAGCGAAAAAATGGTAAAAATTGGTCAACCAAAATTTAACACATTTGTTTATTTATTTATTAGTACAAATATAAGAAAAGTAGTAGTTTTGTTATAAATACGAAAATACTTTTTCGGCTACTCAATAGAATAGGAGGAATTAAATGAAAAACAAATGGAAAACCGAAAAAATATTTGAGAAATTTTGCTTCAAAGAAACGAAAGATAAGACAAGCAAAGTAAAGAAAAATCGGTTTAGGATACAATCAAAGTATCTGGCTACCCCACCCGTCTTATGCACCAGTCTTATCCCTTTCCGATTACCATTATTTTCGATCGATAAAGTCGAAATTCGGATGTCTGAATGGCTTATTTCAAAAGAAGAACATTTCTATTCAGTCTTACTTACTTTATAGTTTAAGTGCGAACAACTTTGATAGAGAAATAATAGAAATGAAGAATAAAAGCGTTAAATACACTTATATCACTGAGGTTATCTAGCAAAGCTAGGAGCTTGCCATATTTCAAAATTTTGAAAGCTCAAACGAGAACAAAAAGAGCTGAGAGTATTCGAACGCTTTGTATTCATAGCCACTTTTACAGTCAAAAATATTTGCAAATTATTATTTGCTGCAACAGCTTTTGCGTACTGTGTTAGTGATGATTTTACAAATATTTCCCGCAAAAACTAATACCATAAAACTTTTCACTTACCTTTTAACTGAAAATTTTTAGTTGAGCGTTAAAATGCCTCCTCTTTAGGTGTCTGAAAGTAGAAAAAAGTAAAACTGTTACAAAAATTCGAGAAATGGAAATAAAATGTTCGCTGAAAATGCAAATGGACAGCAGTACGAACAGCTGCATGCAGAATCAGTTTTGTATGCACTTTGGTAAAAAAATTTTTATATACATTATACAAACGTATATACATGTTTGTGTAGTGGATAATTCAGAGCAAAGGAGGGCGCACTCAAATAATTCACAAAACTATTTAGAAAAAATTTAATTTACTATTTCATATTTGAGGTATCTGAAATATTCATTTTGAGGGAGAGAAGAAGCCCTGAAGTGTTCTGAAATTCTTTGAACAAAAAACACATTGCAAAACTTCACAATGGCAACTACATTTACTGGAAAGTCAAATGAGAGCATACCCCTTACCAATTTTTGATTATACCGCAAAAAAAGCGCCTTTTTTCGGAAAGAATCACATTCACTATGTATAGTATGAATTTTCCAGGAAGCAAAATTCCAATTCCTGAATCATTTTTTTATTCCAAGCTAGTACTTCTCTTCCCGTCAATTTATTCTAAGCATGCTGCACTTTTTTCCACATCAACAGTGCAGCGAAGGCTGTAAGAATATGGCTATCTAGAAGCAAGTAGTGTGCAATTCAATGTTGCAGCGAGAAGGGCTATGAAGTTATGTAATACATAGCGGTACAGTGAGAAAAAAATATAGTTATGAAATCCGCTGGGCAAAGTTTCTACGCAATAAAACGCAAGCCATTAGGGTCTGTGCAAAGTTTATGTTCAGCTGCTGAAAAAACGAAGGCTTCGAAGGCTAGCTATGCCCACCCAGTGACAACATAAGCTTTTTGCTTCTGCTTTGAAGTAAAATTCCTGAGAAACCATATACCTACATAAGGGTGAGCCAAAACTAACCTAAGGAATTCATTGGTTAAAACGAAGGTATATACAGAGGAAAAATATCCCAGCTAAGAGATATTTTTAGCATAATTTTAAAATTTGTAGGTCTCATTAAAACTATATAACTTGATCAAAAAAATTTCCTCATAAAAACTACCTGTATATGGCCGGTATATGCGGCACCATAAAAAGTCACCCGGAAGTTCATATATATTATTATGTATATGGGGGCCAAGG
>NW_017535263.1:598806-601306 GCF_001853355.1 Bactrocera latifrons
AATAAAGGAGACAGCTGTGAGCATACTGCTTTGTAAGCTCCCATGTTGAAATGCCTTTCTGAATATTTCACAATCAATTTTTTTCCTTTTGGGCTGGCGGATAGTCCTTTTGCAATCATTTCCTTAAACATTAATCCTAAATTTATCACTAAATAAAATATTTCGCCATTTTTATTTAGCTACAAACTTTTCCGACAGCCCTAACAAATGTGCAATGAATTTGTATGTCTTTCATCGTGCAAGTCAATCGACGTTCTATATCTTTTGCAACCCATTCTTAATATTTTTTTCCTTCCAGTTTATGATGTTGAAAGGAATACAAAAGCTTAAACTTATTTTTTTTTTAACACACATCATTTCATTTGTGTGCGAAGGCGCTTGCTTTTGGCTTGTTTGCATGAGTTCATAGTGTATACTAAATTTTTATTGCCGTATTTTGGAAATAGACTCATATACGTATGTATGTAGTATAGAACAGAAACCAAACAGGAAATTCGTTTGCAAAGCAGCTGGTGTTTTTTTAACTTTTAGCAACGTTATAAAGCTATAGGAATGAAAGTTCGCTTAATAGAATGCTGAAAGTTTTCAAAGTTTTCCTAAAGGGTATTACTCTTGTGCGGCATGCAAATATACATGTCCTTATGCTTATTATTGCTAGCGACATATATACCTATTTGACGTAAACGAATCTTTGTCATATCTATAAGTGAAGCTATAGAACAGTACGGTTAAGCTGTTACTTTCAGTCTCGACAAAATTAACTTTTTTTCACTGCATCAATTTTACACTTCATAAATTATGTGTTCTTATAAGACAAATATATTTGTCTGTTGAACTTCTTAAACGTATGGATGAAGTGCTGATTTGCGTGGTTGTATTAACTTCTGCGTGACAAAGAGTAAACAAATTAAACTGCGTTGAAATTTCTAAACTTCCAATCTTTTTTCAATAACATATAATGTCAAATTACCAACAATAAAAATTATACAAACAAATTGTCTTTCTCCCGTTTCATATTCTACTTTTATAAATTCTAATGAGGATATNAGATGACCATGAAATGAGTTTGATAGGAATACGCGCTATTATAAAGATACCAAACAAACGTATTGGACATATTCTAAAAATATCTTTTGCAGCTGTGGCACACAGTGATATCATGCTTTTGGCTTTGAATAGAATTCTTAAGTAACATTTTGAAATGCAGCACTCGTACTCGCTAAACATACAAGTATATTTCTTATACGACATGTATGACCTGCTTAGGTACATATGTATTTACAACTATATTAAACTGAAATTTGAAGCCAGCTGAAAAATTTTGATATGGTTAGTTACAAAAATATTATATATGCATCAATTAATTGCATTCGACTCAAAGAACAGATCAGTAAAACTATCTGGAGAGCTACAGAACAATATGAGTAATTTTTTGAATTTTTGTGACAGCTCTATTAAAAGTTTATGCCCCATGATCACACAATGGCAATTTCACCGTTTCGCAAATCAATGCTTACGCATTTACCCTATTTTGGTGAATATACAAGGCTTCCTTAAAACTCTCACTATCTTGCACAAACAAGTTAAATACACCGACTTTACTTTATTAGCTTTACGGAGATTTTTATGCCAGACCGGCGAGTGGTTTTCTTATTAATAGCCAGTTATTTTCTGTCTCTTATACACATCTAGATGTGTATAAGAGACAGCACTTCCCTCAGCCCCACATACCTACTAGGAAAATTTCGAAAATTTCAATTTACTTATAGCGCATATTTTAAAAAAAAAAAAAAATCGTTTTAAAAACTGCCCTTCCTTACTTTTTTAATATTAACAATAATAGTATTTTGAAACACATACATTGTTCATACGGTGTATATGATAAGCCTAGTTAACCAACGGAAAAGTGGGGTGATACGATCAATATTGTAGATAGTGAGTATTGAATGCTCTGTTAAAAATTAGTTTTGAAACAATTCAATGGCCTTCCAAAATGTGTTCGATTTCCTTATTATGTTTTGATGAAATATTTATTCACACAAATGTGTAAATTAAAAAGAAGGTAAGTAAATTTTCTGCACCAAGTGACCGCAGATCAATTTGAAATTTGAATCTCTTTAAATATGGCGAACTGCGCAGTGTTCAGAGATCAATTGGGAGTCAATTAGCTATACGAATGTTTTCCTGACTGGCCTTAATGCGGTAAATAATTAATGAGTTCTTTCGCTCGCTTTTTGTTGCTTCGTTAACGTTGCTAAAGATTAAACTTGACATTTGCATGCAATCCGATAAACAAAAGCTTCCGCACAAGTCATTACGCTCATTTAATTACGAGAAAGTCTCCGTAATTATTGAATTGATTGATTGAACAGAAAATACGACTCGGTGTTAGTTGTTGGAATGAAGTCGAAGAGCAACAACCATCGAAGACGGGTCGACTGCTGCAAAATTACGCTAATATATTAGCTTCATTTCTTTACTAATTTGTTTTTTTTTTTTT
>NW_017535263.1:601625-607155 GCF_001853355.1 Bactrocera latifrons
AAAATATTTAATCTTGTTAACGGTGGGTGAATAAATTGAAAAAAGTATAAAAAAAGCTTTAATTTTAGTTACACCAAAGCTATAAAAGTTTTAACAGCTACAAAAGATTCCATATAAAATTTTGAGCTTTGTATGCCAGACATATGTTATACATAACAGTCAAATCAACTCAATATCATCAGGTATTGCACTATTGTCTTGAACAATAATTCATGGCAAATTTCGTGATGGTGCCTTATCAAATATAAAAGATTTCAATGCAAGATCTTACTTTTGATTGTTCAGTTTATATGGCAGCTATAATTTATAATGACCCCATAACGGCAGTTCTGCCAAAAGAATAATTTCTTAGGAAGAGAAGGATACGGCAAAATTTCAGATCAACATTACAAAAACTGAGGTACTAGCTTGCATGCATAGACAGACGGACATGTTAAAATCGACTCAGCTTGTCACCCTGATAATTTAGATATACGTTTATTTTATAGATTCTCGACGACTCTTTCTCGGTATTAGAAAACCGTGGAAAACTTAATATATCCTTTTCGGGATAAGAACTTACTTATTGAAAACGTGGAGCACCGCTTATAATAAATAGTATTTATTATACTATGAACACTGAAATAATTGTAGATACATTCAAATGACAACTTCAATCATACCAAAATAAAACTACAAGAGACAAACGAGGATTGTGTATGTTCATATGTTGCAAAGGTTTATTGGTAGTTATGTGGCTAAGCATGTGAGTGGGTAGCAATACTTAAATCACAACACTGAACATACAGCAATTCAAATTTGCTCTGAGATGATAAAAATATAATCAGAAACGAGAATTTAGAACTCACCTTGCGCAGATATACGTATGTACGCACGAATCACACACCAACTACTGCAATTTGTAAGTTCACCACTAATTGCCCACAACTTTGGTCGCATCTTAAAATAAACTGTTTTACCGAAATTCTGACCTTCTAAACACACTAAATATACGTAAGTGCAGACATACTTACATACAAAGAGCAAAGTTTGATTGCTTGCAAACTTTTAATTGCTTACAAGGAAGTCTTTGGAAAACGGAAATTAAATAAACTTGACATTCAATATGTGTGTTCCACAGTAAACAGGACTTTGAAAAAACAGAACAAATGGTTTTTTCGGCAAAATCAATTTATTTTATTCAAAATAGTTTCCTTCTGCTTCAATAAAGCTTTTTGGAACGTTCCAAAACCAAGCATGTCAAACGAGTGTTTTAGCTCGTTGGCCGGTATAGCTGCCAGTATGCCGGTACAAGTCTTTTGAATGGCCTCTACGTCTGCATAACACTTTCCTTTCATTGGTAAATGCATTTTTCCGAAAAGAAAGAAGTCGCACGGTGCTTCGGGAAGTGGTTAATGGTTAAAATGTGATTTTTCAAATAATGGTCCTTCGAAAGTTGGACTCGGAGCAATTTTTGGTCGTCAGTCAATTTGTGTGGAAAAACCGTGCACACACTTTTCGAAAGCCCAAATACTCGGTCAAAATGCGATAAGTTGGTGTCTTAGAGATGTTCGATTCCATTTCTATGAATTTCAATGATGATTTCGGCTGATTTTGATGAATTCACGCACAGTTCCAATGGAATTTCCGGTGAACAGGGATTTTGATTTGGCCCTTATGTCGAGCGTCAGTTATGTCTTCAAGTTCACTTCGAAAACGTTGAAACCATTCGTGCACTCTGCTACGAGATAAGAAATCATCGTAAACTTGTTTCATCAATTGAAACATTTCGGTAAAAGTTTTACCAATTTGAAAACAAAATTCAATGCTGGTTTTTTGTTCGCAGCCGATTTTCGCTCCGATAACCTAAACATACTGACATTTTAAACGCAATAACTTCACTTCCAATCTATGAAATGTCATGAAATTCTCACTGAACAATTGATAAAGATAGCAGGTTCTAACGAACCAGTCGACATATAGATGGCGACACCAGGGGCCCTATATTCAAAAAGCCCTCTTTACTTTGGAACGTTCTTAATGTGTGCTTAGTGAGTGCAGTCGTACGTACTAAACTCTGGATTTATTAACTAAAACAAGTGTGTATTAATAATCTGAACGCGTGTGAACTAAAACAGAAGAAAAAAAATAACAAAACAAAAAGAACACATTGATTTAATGATCGATGACACTGACAGCGACGGGACGTGTATGGACAGCGAAGGCTGGCAAACCACTTAGTTACCTAAAGCAAGAAAGCGTATGACTCTCCAAAAGTAACTAAAACACAATTAAGGATGAGAGCCAAAGGGTGAAACAACTCAAACCGGTTTTCTGTGCTAGATTTGGACGAGCAAAGTAATAAACACAATTCTAAGGAAAAAGAGGACTCAATGATAACTGCTGCGGTTTCTCACAAACCACCATCAATTTTTGTACCTCAAGTGAGTGATATAAATAAAATGGTGAAAAGCTTTTCAATTGTTACTGATAAAGAAAATTTCACCTACAAGTCAGGCAGGGACGGACAAACGAGAGTAATGACCTCAGACAGTGATTGGTACAGAAAACTTGTTAGTTATTTAGATACCAATAATATTACTTTTCATACATATCAATTAAAATAAAATAAACCATATCGAATAGTTATAAAAAATATTCACTTTTCAACTCCAATCGATGATATCAATCATGACGTAATGAAATACTGTGAATGCAAAAAGCAAAATTTCAAAATTGCCGATGTCAATATTCTTTGTTGATCTTGAACCTTCAACAAACAATAAAAAATTATTTGACGTAAATCGCTTATGCAATGTCGTAGTAAAGATTGAGCCACCTAGAAAATTTAACGATTTGGTACAATGCCACCGCTGTCAAGAGTTCGGCTATACAAAGCAAAAAGCCTTATAGATGTGTAAAGTGTGCAGTAGATCATCCTTCGTCTCTTTGTTCAAAAGATAGAGAAACTCCACCGCAATGCTTCCATTGCCTTCAAAGTCACACCGCCAAACACAGAGGTTGTAAAATTTATCAGGAGTTAGTGTTAAAAAAGGATGCGCTTAATAATAAGACAAGGCCTTCCTTGGTCAAACTTACAAATGCCGAACAACAAGTTATCCATAAAAACGTTAGCTATGCCGAGGTAACAAGAGGACAACTTAGTTCTACTACAACCATAGTACGCAATGAAAAAATTAACAAACTGGAAGAGTTGATTGCCAAACAAATTGAGCTAACCACAGAACTAATAAATATGATGTCTTCTCTCTTAACTAAGCTATGCAATTAAGTCTAAAAATAGCGATTTGAAATGCCAATGGACTAAGCAGCTATATACTGGAATATTAATATTTTATAAAAACTAACAATATAGATATATTACTGGTTTCAAAAACCCACTTTACCGCTAAGTCCTATTTTAAAATTAATGGATTCGACCTCATTACTTCAAACCTCCCCGACGGTAAAGCACACGCTGGTTCGGCAATTCTTATAAAATCATCACTAAAACACATCGTTCGGCAATTCTTATAAAACCATCACTAAAACACATCGTTTTAGCGCCAGTTTCAGTACCATCAATTCAAGCAGCTTCTTTAAAAATCCAGACCGGCAGTGGAGCGATTGTCATAACTTCTGTATATCTCCCACCTCGATTTAATATAAGTAAAGAAATTTTAAATCATTTTTCGACAAAATGGGTCCCAGATTTTTAGCCGGAGGTCATTTCAATGCCAAACATCCATGGTGGGGTTCACGCCTTACGAATCCCAAAGGCCGCGAAATGTACAAGTGTGTATCTCAAAAAAACTTAAGTGTTTTTTCTGCTATCAGACCTACATACTGGCCGACTGATCCCAACAAAATTCCGGATCTAATTGACTTCGCAATTTATACCGGCATAAACTCACATCATCTAGAAATTTCAAATAATGAAGACATGGGCTCAGATCATTCCGCTCTCATTATCAATATGAATATGCCTGTGGTTGTCACATCCCGAAAGCAGCGTTCTTTAACTAAAAGATCGAACATACGATTTTTCCAAACTTGGTTGGAGTCCCACGTAAATCTTAACATGGAAATAACAACAAAACGAGACTTAGATGACGCTGTGAAAAACTTCACCCAGCAAATAAATCAAGCCGCTTCGTTAGCTTCTTCTCTTAATTTATCTAAACCCTACTGTACCAACAATGTGCTATATTCAGATGAAGTAGCGCAGATGGTACAAAATAAAACACGACTTCGAAAGATCTGGTAGAATAGCAAAAATCCGGTTGACAAAACCAAGCTAAACAAAGCAAATAAAGAATTAAAATCCAAGTTGGCAGAACTTGAAGTAGAATCTATTGCAGAATTTCTTAAGAATGCTGATCCAAATAAAATCGACGAATACAATCTGTGGAAAGCTACTAAATACCTAAAACGACAGGTACCGATAAAAGGTGAAAACAACTCTTGGTGTAGATCTGACAAAAGAAAAGCCGACGCGTTTGGCATCCACCTTGCGAATACTTTCAAGCCTTTTGCTCTAAATACTGACCATCAGCGCCAAAATGTTCAGACTTTCTTGAGAATCCATGTCAAATGGATACACCAATTTATTACGTTAACTGACTGAATTACAATCAGAAGTGTCACAGTTGAAAATATCTAAATCGCTCGGCCAAGATAATTTTGTTGCATGGACTATCAAACTATTACCAAGGAAATACCTGCTATTCTTAGTTTTAATCTTTAATTGTGCTTTTAGGCTAAGTCACTTTCCTACGTAATGGAAATGTACCGAAATTATAATGATTCCGAAGTTAAACAATCCCGAGAACGAAATAACCTCTTATAGACCAATAAGTTTGCTGACAATATTCTCCAGATTTGGATTCCTTATCATCACATTGGGTTCAGGCAACTACGTGGAACCCCTGAACGGTGCCACAGAATCGTAAAAACCATACTAAATAGAAGTCTCGAATAGAAGCAGTATTTTTCGGCAGTTTTCTTAGACGTTCACCAAGCCTTCGATAGTGTCTGGCAAGAGAGGTCATACTTAGATTGCAGACATTTAACGCGGGAATTAATGATGACACTTCCGGCATATACGAAGTCAAAACAGGTGTTCCATAAGGCAGCGTGCTTGGCCCAACGCTGTACACGATTTTCACTGCCGACATGCCAGTAATAAGGGACGAAAATATAACTGTTGCCACATATGCGGACGACACCGTCATTCTTGCATCTGTTTACTTTGCAATCGAAGCGTCTGAAACTATTCAAAAACAACTGAACGCAGTTGAGTCCTGGCTTCGAAATTGGAACATTATGGTAAATGAACGAAAATCAGCGCATGTTACCTTCACCATGAAAGCAGGAGATTGCCCCAGCGTCAATCTCAATCAAACAATTATTCCAGAATGCACTAGCACTAAGTACCTCGGGATGCAGATATAGACAGAAGACTAATACGGCAACAACGTAAAAAAATGTAACGAGATCACATGTACTGGCTACTGGGTCCCAAATCGAAACTTAGTCTCAAAAATAAGGT
>NW_017535263.1:607226-610720 GCF_001853355.1 Bactrocera latifrons
AAGCATTTTAAAACCGATTTGGGCATATGGAATATAAATCTGGAGAACTGCAAGTAAATCGAACGTAGAAGTAATTCAAAGATATCAGTCGAAAACACTCAGGTTGATTGCAAACGCTCCATGGTGCATCAAAAATATTAACTTACGCAAAGATCTTGAAATAAATATGGAGAAGAGCGAGATTCAGAAACTCAGTTTAAGATATCTTAATCGCCTAAGCTGCCACCCCAACACACATGTCATTAACCTACTGGACAACAGTGAAGATACTCGCCGACTGCAACGGATACATCCCCTAGAATTGCCATTTTGATCTTAAGTTTAACTGACTTAATTATATTGTAAAGTATATATAATCTAAATTAAGTGAATTGTGATATATAGTACGAATCTTATATTTCAAATGCCTTTATGTATATAAGGGACAAATTGCAATTTTAGCATCAAAGTGAATCCTAGATATAATAACATTTGCTTGTTGTCACACGACAGATTGTAAATAAAATGAAATAATAAAATAAAAACCTTGGAACGCGCTTTTTACATATATTTTTAGTTGATTTCCTGCAGATATTTATATCAACATTAGAAAAGGTGGAATTAAAGAAATAAAATCTTTAGAAAACGCTGGCATAGGCATTATAAGGTAAAGTAATTCAGGAAAAACTTTGGAGAACTAATTGCTGCATGTAGCATTGCCATTCCTTGATTACAAAGTTGCAAGAGGACATGTCGTATATGTAACATTTGTCACGGTGGATTGGGCGTAAATCAGACAATGCAATCATTAGCAATCATTAGCAAGACAAGAATTAAGTCAAAAAGTTCAGTTGTATATGCCGTTAATTATTTTTAAAAATGTGCAAGAGTTTCAAGAAGATTGATGCTAAAGAAAGCATAAAGTTGTCTCCATATGTTTGCACGTTTTTCTACAACTTCTTCTTATCAAATATGCCACATGCGCACTTAATTTTTGTGGAATGTATCAAATAAATTATTTCTTAAGTGCTGCGTTTGGAAATCATAAACTTGAGTCCAACGCGTTAAATGAAAATTAAGTCGTTCATAGAGGTCCAATGAAGTGTTGAGTAATATGTCAATAAAACAAAGGATGATAATGATAGCACAACTAGGCATGAACCACAGGAAGTATCGATGAATAAGTGACATTCACAAACAAGTCAAACACTTAAGGAAATTATGTCCTTTTATAAATATTTTTTCTTGAGCAGACTTGTGGCAACAAGAAGGAAAGCGAGAAATTGTATTAAGAGCAAACAATATATGCCATTGAATTTAAAGAAGGGTGTTTATGAATGTCCGTATTTGATAAAAGAGCATAAAATATGTTCACGGGAAAACACAAAGGGGAATAACTACAATGTATTATGGGTATGCAGAGCTTTTTTGTTAGGACTGTACTCTTTTTCTGCTTTAAAGAGTTTTGTTATCCTAAGTCATATTTTTGTAGTTATCTAATACATTTTTATGGGTTTATTAACTCCAACATTTGGAAATTGTTATGTTTATATGGACTTTTCCATTTTCTTTACTCCTTATTCCAAGTAAACGGCTTACAAAGATTTTAATTTGGTCAAATAACTAAGCAGCTTTTCGGAGTTTTAATACATTGGCAAGAATAAATTAACCAACGGCAACAATAGTGGTTAAAATCTTTTCTAAAAGCCCAATAAGCTTCTTGTATATCTGCTTGTGCATGGTTGATCTATTCAGCATTGAACAAAATTTTGTAGTCCAATATAGCCATAAAAACACGTATTAGGATTTATTTTAAAACTTTATAAAATACTGTTTCCAAATACTATTTATTAATTAATTTCATTTTAATATTGCGAATAGTCGGAATAAGCTTTAGGAATCCAGATTTAGATTAATGAACATAAACATGTAATACTAGGTGAACAAACAACTAGAAATATAATGTTGTAGTTAAAATAATTGTTAGTTTTTGTCTGTCCATTCGTCCATCTATCTATGCAAGCTTTATTCTGAATAACGCTTGAGATATCGTTATGAAACTTGATATACCTACTTCTTGGTAAACAAAAAAAGAGCATAATCATGCTACAATGGGCAGGAAAACTTACTTTTCATACAACTCAATTTTAAATTTCATCTGATTATTTCGACTTCCAGTGTAGAAATGAATGACCAATAATTTCACAAATCACTCACAAATTGTCGAAATAAGTTTATAACTCTTCTAGAACACAGACACCAAATGTGGGACTCCAGTGTGTATATTCGATTATTTCGAATGAAATTAGGAGATAATCCTTTCTTAATAACACTAACACCATGTGTCAAAAACGGATTGAGTAGAGGGAATTTTTATATATATCCAATAGAAATATTTTCGAACTTCCGGTTAAATTTAGACCCCATTATAGTGGTCGATATATAAGTTGTCTTAAATTGAGTGGGATATTTTCCTTCTAACATTCTATCTCTGTACCGAGAATAGATGAAGAAAACTTGATTTAACTTTGATATAATTAATATCAGAATATTTAATTATCCGGTTGATTTTACTCATGGTATATTATTGCGGGTATGTCAGGCATCTGATTCTGTTAATAATATATAGTTGTGAAAAAAGTAGGCAAAATAAAATTTGAAACTTCCGTTTGGCCGTATACCGTATATATTAGCCAATATCAAAGATTTCTTAGCAAAATTAATTGAAAGTATAAATGTAATTCTGACGGACAACGAAATATAGATATAAAATTAATTGATTCTATAACTTATAATATAGATTAACGAAATACCAATTTTGAACGTTTACGTTGAATAATAATGAATGTTGAATTCATTCGCAACATATTTTATCATAAAATTTTATTTGCTTTCGCTTCAATAAGTTGTTCAGTTTTTGGGTTAATGAAAATTAACTAGTTCACATTTATATATTAGTTTCTCCGTACAGCGAATTCAAGAGAAAGCATTAATTTACTAAGCGAACTTGGTTTCCTTAATATGGATTAAAATAAAAAGTAAGTAATTAAAATAAAAATAAAGTTTCATAGAAATACCATATTAATTAAAACCTTGTATTATCATCAGCAATACAAATAGGATAATATAAATGTTCGACATAGCGTATGAGTAACATTACATTCTTATAGACATTCTTATAGAAGTGCAGTAGATATTTTGGTTAAATGCAAAATTTTCATATTTTAATGAATGATGCCTTCAATTGAAGGCATTCGGTTATACCCGAACTTCTCATAGACCTTCAATACTTCGTTTGTACTAATTTATGCAAATACATACAATTTGTTATTAAATTATGTATTGAACATTCAAAACTTACTTACGTAGAAAATCCACATTAATAAAAACTTATAGCTGTACTATATGAATAAATCATAATGAATACCTGAATACAAATAGAATACATATTATTAATATTTCGCAGACAAATGTTAGTATTTATAAAAAAGAAAAATTTTCTCTTCAATAGTTTT
>NW_017535263.1:612020-622359 GCF_001853355.1 Bactrocera latifrons
TACTAATAGACTATACAATCGTATTCAAAATCGAGACCTATGTATACACCTACCTACCACACCCTATAAAGCAGAGAGAGAAGCCTGAGAAGCTTTTTCTTTTATTTTGTACCACCATTTGACTGCTTCACGTTATTTTAGTTGCACACTCGAATAACCTTCTACAAAGAGATAATTATTGCCGGCTGAAATATTACAGACTTGCTATGTTGTTGGTTTAGCTTTGCATTTGGGGAACTAGTTTTTGATTGGTAGCAAATGGTATTGTGACCGAATTTCATACATTCTATGTACTTAAAATTATAGTAAATAAGAAAAACTGTCAACTTTAGCTGGACCGAAGCTATAAAGCTTCTTGAGGAAAAAATGTTATGTTAGGTTAGTTTTGATGGCTGATCCGAAGATCTCGTTTCGATGCAGTCCTTCGTGATGCCAATTATAGATGTAATTAACAGGGGGTAATTCGAACTTCTGCTAAGTCGTTTAATTTCTATTACACATAGTACGGTGGGACAACTGAAAGTGTGAGCTCCTAAATGTTTAAGCATTGATTTTGCGAACGCACGAAAATCAGAAAAAAATTCTTAGATGATTTCAGCAGAAGGCGGGTAAAGTCCCAACCTTAGTGCAAGGATGACGAAAAGGGCAATGACCTATTAGAATCCCCACGTATAGGGAGAGGTTAACTTCATTGAGAACAAAGAACTCATTGAGGAAATAAGAACGTTTGCCAATTTTCGGATATGTATATCAGAAACTAAGGAATTACTGTACTTATAAGTATGCATATACAAAGACAGATGTGACTAAATCAACTCAGCACAGCACATTGATCAGACATAGATGAATTCGAGGTAACTGCGTTTCCTTCATGGCAGACGTAATATAGCCTAAAGGTTTGTTAAAAAAATAGTAATTCCCAAAAAATGTCTAAATTTCGATTGAGTTGATTTTTGATGGTTGGACTATTAGTAAAAAATGTCAGAAGAAAACATAAATTTTTAAAATAATTTACCTTTACGAAAATATATCACAACTGAAAAAGCATATTCTATTCAAGCGAAATAAAACTAAGGGATGCAAAATAAAAGCTAAGCACCCATTCGAGTTGGAAACAAGAGAGTTGTTTAGCCCACTATGGTTTTAAATCTACACAAAACTTGTTAATATACACATATGTATATGAGTAGGTGCCATATGGAAAATAAATGACACAATTGTTTACTCGGCTTGATAAGAAAAATGTCCTTCAGTGTATATATACATAGATGTATATACAGCAGCTTAAACTTGGTAATGGTATTTTTAATTTGAGGCAACCAGATGGTCGACCGTGATGACGCATAAATACTATCGGAATTCATATGGCTGTACATATGTATGTAATACATACAATAAGTTGAGACATGCGTTTGTAATGCATTGTGCGCTCTCGGGCTTTCAATGAAAGCACTCGACATTGTTAACACTTAACTAGGTCGTATAAAAATCGCCAATATTGACTGGAGGAAATTGATACTTCATAAACAATTGGCATGTGAGCGTAAAAGAAAATATTGAAGTTTATCGTAAAATGGTCCCTATTTGCTTTCGCTTCAATAAGTTGTTTATTTATTGAGTCAGTGGAACTTAACTAGCTCACACATATGTATTAGCTTTTCAGCACAGCGAGTGCAGGCCTTTATGCACTAAGCCGACTCATATTAATTAAACTCTTGTATCGCCATCAGCAATATAAATTCCATAATATTAATGTTCGGCAGAGCGTATGAGTAACATATCAATTTAGAAATACGCACTTTTATTCTTTCGTTCGTTTTTGTGTGGAAGAATGGGTAGAAATATATTTCGTATTAGTATAGTAATCATGAGTTTGGTCGGAGTGCCCCAAATATTTGTAAAATGTATACTGCATACCTTCATGTTTATTACTAAATTACTAAAACTTGACTTCAACTTAGTGTAAGTACAAATAATTCCAAACTGATTAAAAACCTGTCAGCAGGAAGCCGAATTAAATTAGCTTTAAGAAAAGAAAAAGACTTCGAAGAACAGCAAGTGTTACGTGGTTGGCTGGGAATGTGCCTAAAATTAGCTGGGGTCAATGTCACTGAACAATCGACGTACTTTATTACATACATAGTTTGCTTATTTATATTACCAAGTAAGTGGTGAAGTAAAAATATGATCATGGCATCGAAACAGGATAATATTGACACGCTATGTTTTTACATTGAACATGAAATTTCAACAAGCACAAATATTTAAACATGCTTAGTACTGAATAGTATAACGAAATTTGCACATATTGAATGAAAATATTGTACACTAACAAATAACGAATCATGTTACAGAAGTAGGATACCGAACATATACTACACGGAAGCAAATTTGTATAGAAAATATTTACAGGATTTTATGCTAAGCTCTAACGGGAAAGTCCGAACTAAACTTTTTGATATAAAAACTACGAAATGACAGCTGTTAGCTTAAGATGTCTTTTATTTTTAATTTTTGCTTCAGCTAAGATCTACGATCCATAAAAGTTTGGTCACGTACTCCCTTTTTATTCCACAATTGATTATTGAAAAATGAAAATTGTATTAGTACGGATACATATCTCAGATAATAATAATTTTTCTTTAATATAGCTAAGCTTCAAATTCATTACGGTCTTAAACTAAAGTAGCATTGCATGATAACTTTTTGGGTAAGACCAAATTACAACCTCAGAAACAGTCCCATCTTTCTTTGTGCAAATTAAACACCATTGCATTCCCAAACATTATCCTCAAACATATAAAAATTACAAAATTTAAAGAGCACTCAAACATTTCAACTGTCGGCTAGCTATTCTAAATCAATCTATAAAGCTTGCACCGCAACTCAAAATAACAATGTACCTAATAGCATAACAATTTCTGTAAATCTATTTCCCTTTTTGAGTATGCCAGTCAAAAGGTTGTGCATTTTATTACTTTTGCAGAAATTAAAAAGATTTATGATATCTTCTTGCGATTTATGCTCACTTCAAAGTTTGGACGTAAAATTACGAATTTGCAGCTCAACGATTTTTACTTTCAACCAAATTGCATTAACTTGCTAACTTTGCTTACTCTTTGAGCTTGTATCAAGATCCGGGGGCGCAATCCTGTTAAAGCTATTTAATGGTATAAGCGTATAAGATATTTGTGCGCTCTTTGGTAAATGAAAAATTAATATTTTGTTTTGCGTCAACAACAAAGTAAACTTCTGTAAATTGTTATTTTCCTCTAGAATGCTACCTAAAAAAACACTCAAATAGTAAGAGTCAAATACAAGGACAAGGTATTCGGTTCAAGCGTAATAATAAAAATCAGCCTATTTATTAATCCTTTCTTAAAACGAAACAGTACTATACCCTGTAAAGGGTACACTAAGTTTGCAACTTTCTATGTAATACTCAAAACGAAACGTGGGATACCCTAACAAGAATATACATACATGACGAGCAGAGTTAATTTAGACATATCCGTTTGTCTGCCTGTATATACATATATAATATGAGAACTAGTTTCTCAGTTTTCGAAATCTTAACTTCTCGTACATTCTTTTCTCATGAAGAAGAATCTCACTTGTTGGAAACGCCGATATCGGACAGCTATAGTACATAGTTTTAATCTTTTTTATTTTACAAACTATCTTCTCGAAATTTTGCACAGATTCTTAAACATATTTTATACTAACAAAAGTACACCTTTAAAGGGTAATAATAGCTTCGATTCAGCCGAAGTAATGGTTTTTTTTTTTTTGTTAAAGAAACCAATACTTTGTGTTTGATCGGCAGAGAGCTTTCATTTTGTCACCTGTTTAAATTATACTGCTGTGTCTACTATGTGTTGTCGATAAAAAGTCCTATATATTTTCAGTCTGTTTAGTATGGATTTAATGTTCATTGTAGCGAACAGTTACCGAAAAAAAAAGAAGAAATATTGTTGACCATATGCGGGTCTCTATCAATATTGCTGGTATCTCACGCACTAGAAAAAAATACCATGATTACTTCGTTCTACTCTATCGTCATTAGTGTTTGCTCTTTTAAATTTAACGCCTATTCTTAGTATTTTAATTATGCTCTTACATAGTATTTTTATCCGATATGTGAACAGCGCTCATTAATCACAATCCAGCATGTTGTAATTAGTGTCAGGCAGCAAGTGTTGGACGTCGACACGAAAATTAGCAAAGCGGAAAATATATAATATTTATTTTTTTATATATTAGTATATTGCTGTATATAAAATATAGAAGAAATGAATTTCAATCCTTTATCTTACGCAAACAAATTAATAGCAAATAATATTGCACCTGCTGTTTATTTATGGCAAAAGCGGCGCAAAGTTCAATATTGTGTGTCGAATTTGTTTAACCAATGGTTTACAACATGTTTCTTGCTGAAAAAATGAATTCATGCTTGCATGCTTTTATTTTATTAGCGCTCGCAGCTCAGCTGTGAATTTATATGTTCAGTTCACGAGCGAAATTGTTTTCTTTAATAGTACATATAAAACGTGAGCCTGTGTTCATTGCCTCCTTCTACATACATTTCGGTTTTCTAATAAATTGTGCATGGAGATATTGGTAAATTCAATCTTTATTATAGAATCGAGCAATGCATAAATAAAGGCAAACAAAAAAGTTAGGTAGATAAAAAACAAGTACACACAAAGTTGCATATTGTTAAAATAATGCATTCGAATTCTGAATAAATAATCAAATTCTAAACATTTCTGAACCGTATTTAATTATAAAAAAATAATCTCCTTCAGTAATTCAACAACATGAAGGTAAATGTCTAGTTAAAGAGAAACGTCTTAAAGTGAGTAAAAAAAAAAAACGTTTACCACATTAACCCTAATTGTCGTTAAAAAAAATTTTAAATTGTAGTAAGTACGCACACTAAATCAGTTATGATAAATAAACAGCCGGTTACGTATACGTACCGGTGCTCAAAGTTGAACTGCAATAAAAGTCATCAGAGTAATGGTGAGTCACATATGCTTTTTGCAACAAATCACATGTTCGTATATGAATTGAAGAGGAAATTAGTAACACGCGCCGATGTGCGGCCTGCCTGGAGTGTATATCCGTGCTGCTGTAAGATGCGATATGCATTGGTATAAAAATTTGCGTCGCTTGTTTGCGTTGAGGAGACATATAAGTCATTAATTAATCCGCTCGTTTCTTTAGAGTACATATCTAAAGAGAAACATATCTAACAGAAATACTACTAATCCCCGTTTAAGTTTACGTAGGTAATAATTTCAAAAAAAAAAAAAAAAAAAAAAAAAAAAAAAAAAAAAAAAAAAAAAAAAAAAAAAAAAAAAACAAAACACGTTAACTTCGGTTGAACCGAAGCTAACTACCTGTTAGTAACTATGTGTTCAGTTTATCTGGAAGCTACATGCTATAGCAATCCGTTCCGAACAATTTCTTGAAGATACCACGTCAAATGCGAAAGTTTTCCATACAAGAAATACGATCTGAACAATTTCTTCGGAGATTATATTGTTGCCTTACAAAATAATCTATACCAAATTTCATGAATATATCTTGTCAAATGTGAAAGTTTTCCATACAAGAACTTGGTTCCGATCGTTCAGTTTGTATGGCAGCTATATGTTATAGTGGTCCGATATCGTCAGTTCTGACAAATGAGCAGCTTCTTGAAGAGAAAATGACGTTTGTAAAATTTCAAAACGATATCTTAAAAACTGAGGTACTAGTTCGTATATACATAGACAGACGGACATGGCTAAATAGACTAAGCTCGACATACTGATCTTTTAAATTTAATTATATACTTATAGGGTCCGATCCTTCCTTCTGAATGTTACCAACTTCATGACAAACTTAATATACCCTGGTCAAGGTATAAATAAATTACACATTGAATTCAAAGGGATCATAGAAATGACGGAATCTTCTAATAAACTGGCTTATATCGCGATGTTTCTACTACAATAAACAAAAAAAGAATTTCTTACTAAAAACCGCCAACATGTTTTTGACTATCCGAACATTTGTTTTCTGGCTGGAGGCAAAAACAATTTTGAGTTAAAACTACATATATCTGATGAACGTGTGTACTAAAACCAATTCTATTAACTTGGCTACATTTATTTATGAGTACATGAATGAGTTAGTTACTTAAATGATTTATTTAGTATCACCTGACGAATTTTGTCATACTTCGAATAAAATTAAGAAAAAACACTAGCTTCCTAGCATTGAAACTATAATATAATCGACTAAACAAAAAAAACCAAATTAAAGAAAATAAAAAGACAGTTTCCATACAAATTAATGTTAATAAATGGTGAATTTGTATGGCGCTCTAATTTAAAGTGGTTCAGTCTTTATAATTTCAACGAATTGGGGTAATAATGTTCTTGTTCATTTTATATTGTATAGCAGTTATATGCTCTACTGGTCCGATATCAGTGATTCTGACAAATGTTCTGCTTCTAGGGCAGAAAAAGAGATGTGCAAAATTTTATGGCGATATATCAAAAACTGGCTTGGCTAAATAAACTCAGTTCGTGCCGATCATTTATAAATATACTTTTAAGTGTCTATAACGCTCCTTATGGGTATTAGGAACTTCGCGGAAAACCCCTTGTTTAGGGTATAAAAAGTATCTATTAACCTGTCAGCCCATCTAAAGCATTGTATTATCATACTTTAGAAACTATACTTTTTTCTACAAAATTCATTTTGAACCATGATCCAGTCGCTTTTAAGCCATTACCATGGTTGCTTTCACATTTTTAAATTTTTTTATTACATCCCTCTTCTCATACAATGTTTTAAAGCACATAATAACAAAAGCCAGAAAGTGTCAGTTAGTGATTATTAGCAGGGCAATAAAATGCGTTTGATGGCACACGTGCTTCCTGTCGCGTATTGTTATCTGAATTTAGGTAAGCAAGCGCACATATAGTATAGTCAAGGATGTATTATATATGTATCATATTTAATATTATTCGAAACCTTACATAAACTAAATATTTTTTTATTCTGAGAAAAAAAAAACCCCTGCAAACTTGCAGATCGCTATGTCAGAAACTAGTTCATGCATAAACATCTGCAGACTAACGCCCAGACCAACATGACTTAATCGACCTATCTTATCAAGCTATTTATAGGTACATATTATATCTTACTCAAATAGATGACTTGAAATTGTTTTTGACTTTCCTGTCTTGACATAGAGAATATTGTTTTTAGCGGCAATAAATTCTTCTTTGATTAAATGAATGTAAAACGCTATAACAGAAAATGCAAGCATTATGAGTGAAAAATGTTTAACAGTATAAATAAGAAAACTAAAACAAACTTAAAAATACGAGCGAAAAAATGAAGCGCCAAATGAACATCTGTAACTACTAGTAATTATAAGACATTGAAGATGAGTTATTTTATATCTTTAGGTAATACATCAAATCAAATACTACGAATATACAAAATGACTTGAAAAGTAAACAGGACGTAAAAAAAACAGAATAAATGGTTTTTCTGCAAAACCAATTTATTTTATTCAAAATAGTCTCCTTCTTGTTCAATACAGCTTTTGCATGGTCCAAAAGCATGTAGAAAGAGTGTTTGAGCTCGTTGGCCGGTATGTCTATCTCTACATCTATATAACGCGTTGCCATATGAGATGAATACGGGGAGTGGTTAATGGTTAAAATTTGGTCAAATAATCGAACACAAGCGTCGAATCGAATGTTGGATTCTGCGCAATTTTTTGACGTCAGTCAATTTGTGCGGAACGAACCGTGCATACACTTTTCGTAAGCCCACATTTTCGGTCAAAATGCGATAAACCGATGTGTTGAAGATGTTCAATTCAATTTCCATGAATTTTAATGATGGTTTCGGCTGATTTTTGATGAATGCACGCACAGTTTCGATGGAATTTCCGGTGATCACGGATTTAGATTGGGAAACATGTTGATCGTCATTTATGTCCTCACGACCACTTTGAAAACATTGAAACCACTCGTGCACTCTGCTACGGGATAGGCAATCATCGCCATAAAACAAAATCTTAAGTTGGCTCTTTGTTCGAAGCTCATTTTCGCACCGATAACATAGACATACTGACACTTAAAACGCAATAACTTCACTTCCAGTCAATTAAATGTCATGAAGTTCTCACTGAACAATTGATAAAGATAGCAGATTCTAACGCCTTTATCGATAAAATATTCAAAAACCCCTGTTAACTTTGTATATAAATAAAACAATATTGAACTAAAAGTTTTCCTGCCGCGAAAATTCTCTACTCCAATGGTTGCAATAAATTACGGTTTCAATTTGTCGCTAATTTTGCTTGGTGAAATTATGAGAAATTAAATGCAGCGATTAAATGAATGGCAGTATATGAGAAAGTAAGGATATTAAGAAAAAAATGCAATCTATTAAATTTGTAACCAAAACAACTTGGTTGGTACAAAATCAATTTCCCTCACAAACTTCTGAAACCCACAAATTTCTTTCTTTCAGTAGAGTGAAGATGACGCAAAAAATCAAAAATGGTTTTCTAACGAATCTCCAACACCCTTAATTATCACTTATTACTTTCATCAGACAACATACAGAAGACCACACAAACCACACACATAAGAGTATACCGGGAGCAGAGCCGGTCACTGGAGCTTTCAGTCAGCAGACTGGAAAAGCGAGACAAATTTTGTGAAGCGGGTTTTTTGGCGAGAACTATGCATCTTCCTGCACTGAAACCACAACGAAAGTTTATAACTGGTTGTGATGCTGTGGAATTCAAAATATCAAATGTAGCCACAAAAATGGGGAAACTGAAGAAAATCCACAAAAAGACACGAAGAAAGAAAAAAGTAAACGTACTTATATGTACGTATTCAAAAATACTAACTGTAAGCTTTCCACTACAGTAGCCAAGTGAGTGCGTACTGCCAGACAGTAATCGCTTTTATTGTCTTGAGTTACGCCTACATTGAAACGTAACGGCTGACTTCTAGAATGCTATAAAATGCCCGTCGGCAACAAAAATGACTTACGATATAAACGCATCGTAACAACCAAAGTTTTAAAAGCTCATAATTGAATAAAGATAAAATTAAGTTTAGCTAAACTGCCAAGGGCGGTTAAATAAATGAGACATCGAAGCAATAGCTGTTGCTAACAAAGGAGGAATGTGCACCGGTCTAAAGAAAATAAATACAAAGATTAGTAGCTATGCAGTCGATTAATAAACACTGTGTCTAAGCTTACCAGATCATTGAGTTGGGAAAAATAATTTGTTAACCGTGGAAGAACGATATGATAGGTTGGTAATGCAATGCCGTTGTATCTCATTATGTACTGTTTCCAAAATATTTATGCAAACAATAACAATAATTTTAACGTAGTCGTAAATTGCAAACAAAAAGTTTTTTTTTTATCATATTTACTACTCGTCCCGATAATGCTGAATTAAAAAAAAAAGTACCGTAAAGAAGTCTGTTTGGACATGCTTTATCGCGCGAGTTCCGATTCCACATTCATGGGGCTTTTATACTGCCGATGGGACATGGGTTTATGAATTAGACATGCAAACAAGTCCACAATTATCGGAATGGAGAGAAAACACGAGCAGAAAATAAAAAAAAAAAAAAAAAACACGCCAAAGCCAATCAAAAATCCAAGTGATGCTCATTGCGTTTTTTCCATATTAGTTTGATGCATCAATATATTATTCTGGAGGGACAGACGAAGTTCTTTTTGACCTCATTGAGGCATTTGCGTGAGAACATACATATAAAACGAGCGGAATTGTGGAAGACCAATTCTTGGATTTTACATGATGATAATTAATCATCGCATCGATCAACGATTGTGACCGAATTCAAAGCCAGAAACGCAACGAATACTATCAATCAACCACCGTATTCATCTGATTTGGCTCTGTGTGATTTTATCTTGTTCCCCACATTTTGTCACAATGTACAAAAAAAGGTGATCTGAAGATCTTTGAAAAGCTTCCAAAGTATTTTTCTTAAATGTCACTCTCTATGTTGTTATTTCTTTTGCCTATCTTCGCCCCAAAACGGCCGTCGTCTGTTCGTAATGACCTAATATGTACGTACATTTTTTAGTTCTGATAAGAAAGTTTATAAAAATGCATAAGTTGGCAGTCAGAGTGAATTTTAAAAAGATCCACATTTTATGCGTACAACTCGTTTTTCCGTCGACATTTCAAGCACAATCATGAAGCGTGTGTGAAAATAATAGAAATAAATTCTGTTTATTAAAAACATAATATAAAATTATAAAT
>NW_017535263.1:622779-642342 GCF_001853355.1 Bactrocera latifrons
CTGTTCTGTTAAGCCGCTGCTAATATCGTCCTCTTGCAAACTTAATCAAAAAGTGGAATGAGGGTTTTTGCCACAGGCGATTTGTTGAAAATTCAATTAATCCAGGTTTACTTTGTGCAGTGCATATATTTCAAGAATTTTCTGTGAAATAGTCAATATGGAATTTTACCTTGTTGAACTCCATAATTTTAATTTTGCGTTTTTAGCTTAAGTTTGCAATGATTGAAAAATGTTTGCATTGAATTCATATAAAAATGTATGTATATATTATTATTTATGATTTTTTGTTCGAATTCTTTTTTGAATTTGGTTAAATTCTATTATGGTAATTGTTGGAGTACAAAATAATTCGTTTTCTTCGGATTCTTATATGAGCCACGAATCAAATCCAACTCGTTTTCCATAATTGAAGTACACTTTTTTATTCCCTTGAACCAACTTCTTTTTTAGTGATTTATTCTAATTTTTGCTCTGTCATCTTGTCTTTGAGTTACTTGTTGTGGATATGTTTGTTTTTCTTTCTTAAGGTTAACTACTCTGCCGACCCTTGCGACGTGAGTTATTACTTCTTAAAACTGAAATTATTTGGTTTCAGCGCAACAATTACAATAAGGAATACCCAGTGTGTTAAATAATGCTGACCACTGTACGACAAGCTAAAAGTGAATGCATGACATACTCAATCATGTATAAGCTCAGTAATTCAGCATTGCGTTTCCATTCACATGAATCCTCATATTTTCATGCCTCAATTTGTCTTGATTATATTTGCAGGTTAACTATATATGTTTGCCGTTTTTTTGGTTGATTATCCCAAATAAGTAACCGGAGCTGCAAGCTTCGATTTACTCGCTTCTTCAGAGATTGAATGCTTGCAATCTGTCAAATGTATCATGCGGTAGGAAGTACTGCGAAAAACGTTCAGAAAAAATTGTTTTAATCAAGGCAGCTGTCACTTCATCTGGATACTTAATAATGAAATAATTTTAAGTGGCAAAAAATGGGATTAAAATATTTTGCTTGCCTTTGATGGTTTCTGCGCCAATAAAGAAGAAGTTCCTGCTTCAGATTCTGTCCGCCTGCCTGTTTCAGGCATGACCAATTTATCATATTCGTGTGATTCGACAGCAGCAATTTTAAAAAGTAAATAACTTCAAAAAGCATTAAATTATTATTATTTTTCATGGTTTTAATCTAAATTTCATCTCATTTCCATTTTTTACCATTTTAATTTTTTTAGGTTGGACTGATCTTCGGTGATAATTGTTTATTGCGAGTAAGTATTTTTGATTGACGACAAACCACGTCTAGGTTGGCCGTAAACATCAACTGATGATAAAGACGTTAATAAAATAAATAAATTAATAGTCAGCTATCTTACTGACATCGTTGAAATATCGGAATAATCAGTGAAAACCATTTTTAAAGACAATTTGGACCTCAGAAAAGTGAAAGCAAGATTGGTTTCAAAATCACTAAATCTGTGGGCGACAACTCTTGGTTTTCGCACCACGATAATGCACCGTCGCATGAATTCTTAGGGTTAGGAAAACGTTGACACAAATATATTGGGGAGAGGGACGACATAGTTTTTGAAGTATCAATTAAGAATTTTAAAATTATGAACAAAGTCGGACTATGTTTTGCACATAGTAGTAAATAGAATTCAAATCATGCAAAACGAATGACGAAAAAAAAGGTAAGTAATTTTAGTAAGTCATATATATACATATATAAATGTAAAATTACATCGTTTATAGGAATTTTAGGTAACAAATGTATATTATATTAAAGTTTATGACTATACATAAAAATTATTTAAAAACAAGTGAACTAAATGTGCACTCTTATGCATACCAATAAACCACGTACTGATATTGAAGCATCAAAATGAATAATAAATAAGAAAATAATACTAAAGGTGATGAATTTAAAATTTGCCCTGACTCAGCAAGGTACAAAAAAATATAAAAACATTTCGAAAAATGTAAATGAGTAGACTTAGAAGAACAATTTATACAACGATGGGAAGCTAAGCAAGCTAATAAATATGCAATGTCACGTATAAAACTTAATCCTTAAACCACCGCTTTTAGCTGACTCAAAGGCTAACGAGCAAAGCACTGGTTTCCAAACGTTTATTCTACTCCATAAATGCTCAAAATTAAATAAACTTCCAGCTGAGCGCAGACCCTATCAAATGTAAAGCTTTTCATACGTATATGGAAGGATATCCTCACAAGTTCATGCTAGTACATTACATGATAAAGGTAGGTGAAGTTAAAACATTACGCTGGCAAATATTATCACGTAACCCCGCTGCTTGGGTATGTGTAAAATGCATTACTGTTATACAGTATATAAACATATGTATGTTAAGCTAGAATTATTCTGTCCTAATCCTAACAAATGAAAAAGTAAGTGATAGCAAAAAACTTTCGGCGAACATTCATCGTACGCATAAATTACATTAAAAGGTGCGGATTTCAGAAGAAATGCTTATTCTTTGTTTAAACAAGCGTCCATGTACAGTTAAGTATTATTGAGCATTTGTGTTCTTTCATAAACTGGCAGGTATTAAAAGAATTTTATTGAAATTTATTTATTCAGTTGAAATGTCTCACTTTTCAAATATGATTTACCTTCTTTCCATAACTAACCCAACACCTTCACTTACAGATCCATAGAAGCCTTTATGTAATGACTTTCTTTCAAAATAACCATAAGAACATTAAACTGGATAGTATTGAAGTATAAAATATTGCCGAGTAAGATTAGAAGCAACAAGTTTCTCTTTCAACTCGTACAGCCAACCACTGCTATTCTTACCTGATTTTCCAGATATTCATACGTGTTGACATGTACTCTCCCTACATCAAACATTAACTGTCAAGTATTCTTTTTTATTTCATTTCTGTAATATTTCCGCATTTTCACTTCAATTATGCAACCAACTGTTGGCTGTCAGTTTAATAAATGGCTATAGTTGCTTTTTCTTTACTACCGTGTGATTGGTTTTATTTCGTCGTAAACTTTCTGTTGGATAATACATAAATGCATGCACAACTTCTGCTCACACTCTTGGCCAACCAAAACTTTTTCACTTAAAGCGAAGAAACATTCGTTAAATTATTAACGAAAACCACATATAATATTGTGTGTAGCTCTAACATCATCACCTATTAAACATTTTTTAACGGTAAAAACTATACATACATATACGAAGGTAAAAAAATTTAAGAAATTCTTGCATAAATGTAGTTTTTCGTAATATTGAATGCTTTAAATAATATTTTGAAACTTTTTCTATCTCTCTTTGTGCCTTTCAACTCATAAATTGATTTATGTTTTCACGAAAACCTTATTTTAATACACTTTCTATAAAATAATGCCCACACTAGTTTAGTTTTTCACTTTGCCACTTCATTTGCTTAATTTGATTTCCACTAGTCATGGTCAATGCTTTTCACTCACTTCATTTGCATAAAGTATATACTTCTTGCTGTTTATAACGCAGCTAGCGCTAAAAGCTGAATCTTTAGATTTGATATAACGCACGGCTTGGGATTTATGAGTTTTTATGAACAAATAACAACAATAAGCCAAAGTATGGAGTGGAGATACCGAAGACTTGCAGAAGCCAAAGTGTTTTTTAGTAAATTGAAGATAAATCGAACATAATATGGTGACTACTGTTATAATAGCTTTCAATAATTTATAGGGATGACAAAGAATACATTTATAAAGTATGAGCCAAAATTTGTCATGCGGAAATTTGCATAGCATGAAAATTAGTAAAATGAAGTAAGCGTCATAAGAACCTAGTACTATTTTTGGCCTGATTTCACGACATGTCATTATGGAAAATTTCCTCAAAACAGTGGTACCAACATACTAGGGTGTATGTTGCTCCTAAAGATGCGAATCCTGTGAATTGCCCACATCTGATTGAGGTTCAGAGGCCCTTACCAAAACTAAACTATTAAAGACCCAAAAAAACTGCAAAAACTTAAAATAGTTTAAAAATAAATTTGCGAAATGTAACCAAAGACTTCAGTAAAGTTTCTGTGTAAGTATTCATGAAAAATGTTAAGTCACAGTTGCGAACATTCACGTATAACAAAACAAACTGATCTTTTTTATTTTAATTCATTTAAGAATATGATTTTATAAAATATAACATGCCTAATTATGTTTGAAGGGCTAAGTTCGGTAGTAATCGAACCTTTCATATTCTTCATACTCTTGCAACGTGCGTGGATCAAAACCGGGGAAATATAGGTTGTCAAAAAAGTTTAGCCAGAGCGCGTAGTTCTAGTTTTGTTCGTCGCATCGGGTCATGCTATACCTTTTTGGAAAGCTCATTTCACACGCTAACACGTTTGATTGATTGTCGTTTCTTTTAAGTCGTTCGTGAGTTATAGCGTTGCAAACATGGAGCAAAATAAAGAGAAAATACGGCATATTTTAGAGTACTAAGGCAAAAATGCATCTCAATGCCGCCAATAAAATTTGTTCAGTTGATGGACCCGATACAGTTTCCATTTCCACCACACAACGATGGTGTCAACGTTTTCGTTCTGGTGTAAAGGTGGTCGAAGATGAGCCACGCTCCGGAAGGCCTGTCGTCGAAAATTGCGATAAAATCGCTGAATTGGTCGAAAGAGACCGGCATAATAGCAGCCGTAGCATCGGTCAGGAGCTGGGCATGAGTCATCAAAAAAAATTTTATGAACAATTGAAAATTCAATAAAAATATCGCAAGACTTTTTTGACAACCAATATCTGCAGGTGTTGGCAAAACTTGATTCGAAAAATGTTGCGAAAAAATTAAACGTTCCTTGTTCGACGAAAGCGTGGATGAATTACAAACAAACTAGATAACTTATATTATGGGTCATGGACTAAAACAGTTTAGTAACTATATTTTCCCTCCCATCAGAGATACATATAGCAAAATCATCGTCAAATAGACACAGTGTGGGAAAGAATTCTCCCCAGATTTACTACCATTTCGCTAAAAAATTCGCAATAGAAAATGGGCTTCACATACCCTATATTTGGGGCAGAAAAGTTTTAGTCGAATTAATTAATTTTTGGCCATAAGGTGGCACATTTAAAGGCAATATTTGGGCAAAGATTTATCAGGATACATTGTTTGGTTTTTGTTTTCTATTCTGGAAAATGAAAAAGCAGATTGAATTTAAAATTGTATTATATGAAAAGTTGCTGTGCTTATACCATTTAGGCCATTTTCGCACTGCAAGGTAGGAAAGTCAAGATAACTTTATCTACCGAACATAATTAAGATTGGTATAGTAGGACCGGATATATGTGAGAATGTGCCTAAAATGGATACAACCGGGTGAAAACTTGTCCTAATACCCAAAAAACTAGCAAGTCTTAAGCTTCTGAAGGAATTTCCTGAAATTTTGCAAACGTCATTTTCTTTTCAACGAGCTGCTCATTTGTCGGAAATGCCGATATCGGATCACAGTTTATTATATACGAATATAAGAACAAATTGTTCAGATGGGCTTATTATAGCATATGGCTGCTATACAAGCTGAACTATCGGAAGCTAGTGCTGGTATGGAAAACTTTTGCATTTGACGATATATCTTCACGAAATTTGGTACTGATTACTGCTTAAGGTAACAATATAATCTCTTAAAAAATTGTTCAGAACGGATTACTATAGCACATAGCTTCCATACAAACTGGAAGCACAGTTACAAAAAGAAATGGACCTGTGAAGGGTAAATGAGCTTCGACTCAGCCGAAGTTAACGTTTTTTCTTGTTTTCTCGACGATTTAAAAAATTTTAGTTCATGTGAAAAATTGTGCCTGATTTTTCAATTAATCCCTTTGTGTGGTATTCCAAACAATTACGTGGCAATTTAAATTTTTTTTTCAGAAGTAAAACAAATATGCAAAGCTGTAGTTTAATTAAAATAAAGGCGAATGCTTAAGCGTTTAAAAACAGCTATTTCCTGTACAGTACCTTTACACATGTTTCAACATAATTCAAAATAGAGAGGTCAATACAAATAACAGACATCGTAAATACCCAGGTTGATGAGAAGTTTGGGGAAAATTATAATCAGGCAAAAAAAAAAAAAATTTGGTAAAACATCGTTCTCCCATCTGGAAATATTAATACTGAAGAAAGGCAAAAATAGAACGTAGACCAATATTTCTAATAAAACATTCAATTTTTTAATAGAAATTGAAAATAATATTGCCTTTCATATAAACACATGGTTACACGGAATTAAATCCCAACACGAGCAGAGAGTTAGATAATGTGCAATAAATGCTTTAGTATTGCATTTCATATATATATATATATATATATAAATTATATACTTATATATCGCGCTCGAATACTTGTACAACAACCAATTGAAGTCACGAAATACCCTCACGGGCATTATTTCACCTGCCTGTTTTGTTAATCCGCTATTAATATCGTCCTCTTGCAAACTCAATCAACAATTGGAATGAAAATGTTTACCACAGGCGATTTGTCGGAAAATTCAATAAATCCATGTTTATTTCGTACAGTGCCTGATTGAAGTTTTGGATGCTGTGCGCTATGTGGGAAAAATTATGAAATTTTGACAATACGAGTTCTGTGATATATTCAAAATTGAATTTTACTGTACTGAACACCATTACATTTTTTATCCAATTTTCCATTTTAAAGCTTGAGCTGTGAATAAGCAATTTTTGCATTGAACGCATTCGAATTTGGGATATATTAATAATTTCGTGTAGAAAAAATAAAAAAAAACAACAACAAAGTAGGTAGGTATTAAGAAATTAAAAATATGGTATTAGTGAATATTATTGCTTAACTTAATTAAACAGCTTTATAAGAAATAACTGAAACAAAACCCTGTTTATCACCAACAAATACCGTCTTATACCGGCATTTAGCCGCTATTTGGCTATTGGGAAAACAGACATAATTTATTTATTTATTTAAACCTCATTGAAAATCCAAAAGTATTTATATCAAATAGTAATGACCGATAGCTCGAAGGTAAGAAGCGCAGTTAACCATAAAAGGTAAAGCCAAATAAACAAAAAGCCAAAAGTTATTCAGAAACAAGAAAAAACGTTAACTTTGGATGCAACGAAGCTAATATACCCTTCACAAGTGCATTTCTCTAATAACTATGTGTTCAGTTTGTGTGGAAGCTATATACTATAGTAATCCGATCTGAACAATTCTTTCGGAGATTATATTATTACTTAAAGCAGTAATACATGCTAAATTTCGTGAGGATACCACGTCAAATGCGAAGGTTTTCGATACAAGCCGATCTGAATATTTTCTTCCGATATTTCATAATTTCTATGAACAATAACTCATACCAAATTTCGTGAAGATTTAATGTCAAATAAGGAAGTTTCCCATGCAAGCTTATAATACCGATCATTCAATTTGTATGGAAGGCATATGTTATAGGTAACCGATCTGAACAAATTCATCGGAGATTACATTGCTATCTTAGAAAATAACCTGTGCCAACTTTTGTGAACATGCATTGCCAAATGTGAAAGTTTTCCTTACAAGAACTTGATTCCAGTCGTTCAGTTTGTATTGAAGCTACATGTTATAGTAGTCCAATATCGACAGTTCCGACAAATGAGCAGATTCTTGAAGAGGAAATGACGTTTGCAAAATTTCAAAACGATATCTTAAAAACTGAGGCACTAGTTCGTATATATACAGACAGACGGACAGACAGACAGAGGTGACTAAATCGACTCAGCTCAACATACCGATCATATATATTTGTATATACTATATAGGGTCTCCGACGCTTCTTTCTGGGTGTTACCAACTTCGTGACAAACTTAATATACCCTGTTCAGGTCATAAAAAAAAATTCTAAAGAAAAAGTTGGTACTTCAAGACTTGATTCTATTGTAAAAAGAATTAGAATTAAAAGATAACTATGCCTTTTGAAAGGGAGTTGAACTAACACTCGAAAAGGCATTAGGCTTTTGACTAGGAAACAAAACTATAAGAAAATTAATTAATATCAAGCACCAGTTTATACAAAGCATTTGCTGGTTAGTGAGTTAAATATAGACAGTTCTATCTAACTAACTACTTAATTTTAATCTTAATCCCTCGGAAGTCTTCACTTTCCTTCTTTTCGCATTATAAAACGGCTGCTAATGTAGTTTGTCATCATAACATTACGCTCAGTGACTTCGATGAGTGGGCAGTAATTGCTTGTGCTGATGTGCTGATAAGAGGGTATGTGGAAGAACCAGTATGTTTGCGGATTAAAGTAAATTTCCAATTACTGCAATAAGCTAACACATACAATGATTAGACACTGAATTTTCATTACACAGCAAAGAAGCGTAGGCATCTCAAAGGCATTGGACATGGAGACACGTTTTATATATGACACATGTGGCTTAAGTGTAATAATATTTGAAAAACCAAAAATACAAATAGTCCTATATTCTGCTAGGAACATAGTGGCTACAGTGATTTTCTCTTTGTTTATAATGTACTATATATTAATAATAATTTTATTTCCACAATTACAATTAAGGGGGATACCTTTAATCCGTCAAAAAGGGTTATTTTTTCCAATTTTTTTATGGAAGAATAAAGACAAGTCACATCCGATTTGTTTTCATATATATTAAGAGGTATTATTGAATTACAAAATAAAAATTATTTTGCGTAAAAAAAAAAAAAATGGCGAAAATAGCAACGATCCCGGTGATTGACATTTCTTTGCGACCCTCAACTTTCTGGCTAGGTTTCTTATCCGAAACGAAAAATTGAATTTTTTTTTATTTAGAAGCTTTTATCAAGTGTGAAAAATCGATGGATTTTGTGAAAAATGCCATTATGAAAAATGCAAAAGCCAAACGACCAGTGTTTTACCGAAGCACAGCCAGAAACACAATAATGTTGCTATTAGACCACTTCTTATAATACTAATGAAGAGGAACTGACCAAACATGATAGCTGCAGATATGTATGTATATATTTAGAATAAGTAAAATGACTATGAATGATACGACTACATCAGTGATGATTAAAATTACGAACTGTACTCTTTAATAGTAACCATGAATACGAGCTGTTACGTGATATATATTTATAAATTCGTAAGTCGACCAGCACTGATTAGAATGCAACAGATACAACTGACTGAGTGTCAGAATTTTAATTAATAATACGTTTTTTATGTATTTCCATTCCAACCGCATCAAGCTATAGAATAGTTCCAAAAAAGCGAAGCGAATCTCAGGTATATTAGCTTATTAGGAAAGGGAGCTGAGAAGTCTGAGATTTACGTCTAAAGATCGAAGGAATAGAACTTCGATTTGTAATTAATTTAACAAAAACTGAGAAAAAATGTAGCAGCAATACCCTTTACACGTGCATTTCTTATACTATGAAGGAGTATAAAAAGGTCTGTCTTTATTTGGACTGGTCAGCTTTTATGCATGCTCTTGTAGACTCTGTATAGGGTTTATATATTTAAATATATCTGCTTGTATTACTGAATGAAATTAAAATTAATCACAATCTTTGTTTTGTTAATTTTTGTTTTTTTTGTTTTTTAATGTTCAAATATCTTTGACATACATGTATTGCTGCGAAAGTACAAAAGTACATATGTACTACTATAGCAAAAAATATTAAGACCCTTTAACTTATATTTCGCCCGAAGTCCCATTCGTCGAAATATTTTCTAGTTTAATATGACTGTCAGTGATATGTGTGGCACAGAGTCACATCAAAGTAATCATTAGTGTTTCGTATACACTCATCTTTCTGAAGTACACAAAATTCATCCGACGCTTTTTGCGATGAGTGAAATTATTCAACAAAGAATGAAACTTTTGGTGTCAAAACGTCCGGTGATAATTGTTTATCGAGCGCAAGTGAGTTGTACAATTAAAAACAACATACATTTAATAAGGTAAGTTACATTTCAAAATTGTGTAAAAAGACTGAATTGCTTGTAATAAAAGCAGAGTAAAAAAATTATTCTCACTCAGTGAACGGTCTTCAATTTGCTCCTCCCTGCGGTATGATTTTGGAGAAGAGTGTTATTAACAAGTAATATTTGCATGGCAAATATTAAATATACATACATATAAAACTAACATACTAACAGTAACTTCATCGTAAGACTAAGAAACCGATCAAAGAAAAACTTTTCGATTTGTAAAAAAGTTAAATCAATTTTAAATAATTTCTTATATTTACTTTTTGCCGCTAACTATTTGCACGTCATCAACATCAGATGTTGCAAGTAATAGCAAAGCTATACAGTTTGAAAAAAATTACAATGCGTAAAAGCGTGCTTGAAAGCTTGAAGCTGCTTTCGAGTATAGCAATAAAACTGTGAAAGTTTGGTAGTGCCTAGAAAAAGAGTAATGTAAAAGGAAGCATTCAAGCGCAGTCATACCATGATAACGGTCGAAATGTAATGTGGCATGTAAAACGAGAACCTTTTCACGGAGAAACATATTTACACTTTCCACATATAAACTGTTCTGTAACTAATGGTCACACAAGGTAATGGTAAGGTATGAAGATAATCTTCTAAATAATAAATTTTGGTTTACCTCCGGTAGAAACGGATATTCTAAGTTTTTCTTTTTTTCAAAATAATTCACAGTGATACACCAATAATTCTTAATATTACTTTTAATTTATTTTTTGGTCAATATTAAGGCTTATTCATAAGTAAATATCTCAGCTCAGTGATTACTGTTTCATTTAAACAATTTTTGGAGGACAAGCCAGTAAGTCGTGATAAAACGTTTGGAAAGTGTGGAATTTTGCCATGTGTGGCAAATTTGAAAAATTCCGAAAAAATATGAAATTACTAATGTAAATATAAAAATCATGCTAATACCTTCGAGAAAACAAATCTGTTTAACAACAGCAAAATAGCAGCATTTGAAAGATCTATTATTGGTAAGAGAAATAAAATAGGTATACATACCCGTATATAGTTGTATGTTCGGGAATATTTGTGTTATCGTTCACATTTACATTTGACAGTGCTATTTACAAGATATTTGAGGATATATATATATTGGGTAAAAGTCTTTTCGTATATTGTCAATAGATGTCATTGCATTAATAGTTCTCCAGAGCTACCAATCATATTGTTTTGAAATTTTTGTATAAGAAAGGGAAAAATACCAACCAAGTCACCAATTACATTTGTGAAGTTTATGGAAACGATGCTCTATGAGTTCGTCTAGCACAACAATGGATTGCTCCCTTCCATTCTGGAAATTTCGAAAGACACTGAAGAAAGTTTAAACTGATTGTCGAACAAAATGGTACATATGGACAAAGGTTTCAGAAGGGACGACCAATAACCAATCTCTCACAAACTCCTTGATTTCTCCCAGTACACATAGACAAACTAGAAGAAAAAAGGTTGCTTATTACATGCGTGTACACATCGCTGCCAATTTGCTTCACTGAACGGAAATAGCGCAAAAGCAATAAAAATGTCCACTTACGAATCGATAAAGTAAACCAAGCCCACACAAGAGCATAGCCGTCTACTAACTAAACGATAATGACGAGTAAAGAAATTCAAATGAAATCTAAATAAGTAAATATGGAGTGTTGCGATGATTTTGATCACATTACGATTACTAGATTTTGTATCAACTGTATGTATGATGTTGGAGAGCAACCGTGCGTATATGTAACCAGAATGTTGTGACAACAGATTTGTCGTATAAAAAGGCAATAAATATTATTTGTGATAGCTAAGGTTTAGAGAAATGTTGGTAACTTTCTACCACTCCTTATAAAATGATTTTTAGTCTAAGTAAGTATAAATACATATATTAAATTACGCAATACTTGGAATTTTAGGCAGATCAGAGTGAATATGGTATATGGCAAAACCAATAAAATAATTCTATTAAGCAATGCAATATTTTGCATGCATTTCTCCCAGTCTGTTCAACGGAACATCCATTTCACCACATTCTAAGTTTTGGCAAAACATTGGCTTTGACGTTACGCATATTTTAGGTAAAACGACTGTTAGAGACAGGAGAAATATAATTTCATATACAGACGCTTTAACTTTCTGTTTGCACACTTTCTCAGCATGCTACTTTCGCTACCTAACTTCCGTTTTTCGCAGAGGGATAAAACATCTAAGTAAAAATTAAAATAAATTAGAAGCAAAACGAGTGCAGTGGGCCATTATTTCCACACATATCTCTGTTTACATAACACGGTGTGGAAAATATGTTTGTTGGTTAGCTAATAATTAGGTAATAACAAAAAGAAGTTCACAACTCGTCAAGAGTGAATGTGATAATGTGAAAAAAGTTTAGAAGAACAATTATAAAAAAGTACATGCACTTAGCTTTATAGGCAGATTTGGTTTAGTTTGAATATCTATACTTAAGAGTATAAGCATTATTATATTCTAAAATTGGATAGTAAGAACAAAAAGGAGTACTGTTTATTATTTTCCAGATCAAACTTCACCTCAAATACTGCATATCTGTTTGTTGTTTATCCTAAACCTAACTAATCACACTTATTGAAATGTAGGACTTTCTATTTACCCTCACTGCTAAGGTATATTTTACATTGTCTATGTAAAAATGTTGACAATATATAACTATGTAGATAGAAGATAGATATAGAATATATTTCTTTTATAACCAGAAATGTTTTACGCACACTTTTTCTTCTCTTCATTCTACCCGCGCTTTTCGTTATTAGATTCTGACAACAAGACAAATTGCCGTAGGTATTATATTGCAGCGAATCTTCTTGCAACAATTTTTGCCAGTATTACTTTACATAGATGCGTATACGCACACCAATATAAAAATATATGTGTATAAAAAGTCATTGTCTTGACAAAGAGTTTTAGCCAGCAACATAGTAGATATAAATTACGTTAGAAAATGTTAATGAAAAATAACAATTTCTGAATTATTATACTCTTGCAACATGCAGATACATAGCATCATAATTTTGTTCATCTAACGATTGTACGTATCACGTAAAACTAATCGAGATAGATATAAGGTTTTATAGAAAAAAATGATCAGGATGACGAAACGAATTGAAACGGGTGACTGTCTGCCTGCCTATCTGTCCTTGCAAGCTGTGTCTTGAGTCAAAATTGAGGTATCTTGATGAAACTTGGAATACCGGCTAATTAGCATAAAAAATACGAGTTGGTAGATGAGCGTAATCGGACTACAAAACGCTATTAACCGAAAACCAAAAAGGTGCCATAATTAAGCACCAAAAACAGGTATAAGACTGAAATTGCTGAAAACTGAACTGAAAGTTTGGAAAAAGTGGGCGTGGCCGCCCTGTAATAAGTTTCATGTACATATCTCCTAAACCAATAAAGCTATAAGAAGTCCTACCGACACTTTATAAAAAGGTTAAATTGATTGATAGTCGCGTTCCCCTTTATAACGGCACGGTGAATAAACTCGGTTGTAAATTCGCCCTAGACCATGTATGACAATTAAAATGTAAACTTTTCCCCGACGACCTTGCACTTCCGTACTGGTTTCTTATTTAGATTCTTCGTTTATACTTAGCAAAAAGTTGAAAATAATTCCCTTACCTTCCTTTAACTACAAAGCAACATTTTATCCTTAAAATCCCTCCTACCTGAAACAGAAAAAGAAGCAATATTAGAAGCCGATCAGAGAAAGCAAAACAGTTGTTGAATATTTAATCGACCATAAGTGTAGAAAACACCAATGACAGAGGCAGATACATAAGCAATGACTCACTACTACTCGTACATGTATTTCGATATCTAAATCAACTTATATTCTACTTATATATACAATGCAAGTAGTAGTTATAAAAGTAGTAAAAGCTACAGAAGCATAAAAAGCAATTGAATTGTCTATTAATCATTTGGACACACCCTTCGGGCTTTGCCAATGAAATATGAATTTAAAATGTCAAGTGTTGGTTTTAAATGAAGACAGATAAAATGGATAGTGAATGCTTTTGAATCACAGTAAAATTTTGTCTATTCACTATTTGAGCTATTTTAAATCTGTTATATTAATTCCTTCACTTCATAATGTTACATTTAATTCACTTTTACTTGACTTTTCACACTTAAGGAGAACTTGTATTTTCAACCACAGCCCAGACTAATTGATGTTACAGATTTTTAACACTTCACCACATTTAACTTTCAAGCAACAAATTCTTTGTAAACTTTGAAGGGTACTTAAGTAGTAATTAACACACTAACCATAAGCTTAAAAGAGATTTTAAGTGAATGAAGAATTCAGGAAATAAAAAATCGCATAAAGCTATTATTAAATGTAGTTGGTGAAGGTTTGCTAACATTATTATCAAGAAATGTAATATGAATGAGAATTTTCCTAAACTTGGACTGCTGAATTATGTTGATTGATTACACATATACAGAAATAGATTAGAAATTTCGAAAAAAACTTAAATAATTACGCAAACTTTATATAACAATTTACAGTGGTTTTCATTACTAGATACTGAAAAACATGAATGTTGCATACTTCATTATGGAGGCAGTGCATTTCTATCATACGCTGAAAGCCCAAGCTGCTGTGCGGGAAGCAGAATGTTGTCTATATATACACACAACGTATATCTTTACGTATGGGTATTTTTTTGCGATAAATCGCCAAGCTGTCACGTGGCATAAAGTTAAGTGTAACCGCAACTTTTTTGCCATTGCGAAATTGCGATTGTTGCATTCGTTTTCAATGGAAGCTCTCGTATCTCTGTAATGCTGCCACCAATCTATTTTAAGCGCTCTCTGGTTTTTTACCTCATCACTGACAAATCACTCTGGTAATCTAGAAGTAAGCAGCGTGAAACTGCATGGTCTAAAGCGTTATGAAACACAAAGGAAATGCTATGTCAAATATGGAACGATGGGCCAATATGCTGAGTAAATGCAATTAAGTTCGGTGCGACTTTGTCAGTACGATCGACATGTTCATCTGTCTGCATCTGCTGTTGCCACAAAGTTAGGCTCTGTCATTTTTACTCAATTTTGAAAGAAAGTACTCAACCCTTTCAATTTATTATTAGATTTCAGGATATGAAGAATACGAAGCCATTGTATCTTCACTATTGCACCCATTTGGATGGAGGAATAAAGCACAAGCCACACAAAGATCTGTCGAAGTCTCTCATAAGCAATAGAAATTAGATGGGGCTTCATGTATTCAATTTTCGATTATTTTTTTGCTTTATGTTGGTACTCACTTCCCTTACTCATGCTGACAAGTCGAATATTTGGAACTTCTAATTAATTTTTGACAGCTATTTTGCTTGAATATGTTTTGGTTCGTCTTCGATTTTTGTGAAAAAATTGCTCACTTTTGACCAAAAAGCACTTCGCGTTGACATTGCTCAGAAGATGTTAGACTTCGTCCGCGATGACCTAGTTCTGCTCCAGAGGGTCAAAACTTTTTTTTTGGATTTTTGATTATGACGTGGAAACCAAAGCTCAATCATGCTAATGCAACCTTCGTAATAAGTTAGGACAGCTAAAAATTCGTCAAATTAAGTCGAATGTGAGGTTTCGCTAACAAGGTCCTAAGGTCAATGAAGAATATTACCCAAGATATGTGCAATTTCCACGAATCAGTGCGCCAGAAAAGATCACAAAAGAGATACTTGACAACGTAGGCGAAAATGCATCAAACACATCACTACTGAAAACGAGATGTGGTTTTATGACAACGCCGTTGAAATAGTAAAAATATCTAGCGAATATCGCTCCAAAAAGGTTTCGGATGTTAAATAATTCGCTTAAGGCGGTGAGTGTATTGGAAATAGGATTACGCATTAACACGCTTATGAGTTCATAAATCTCTAACCAATAGTACTGCAGACGAGGCACTCAACATAAAAGCACGGAAAGCTTGCCCGAGCCAATAAACAAAATTGATTTATGGAAACCAATTAACAGCACACCATATTTCACTTGCTAAAGTAATAAAAAGTTCAATATGAAGTACGACATTTATTTAAACAATGATTTGCTTAATTTTTTCTGTTCAAATATACCAAATATCCATGCATGCATCTTACATGGATGCATGGATATGCGTTATTTATTTTCACTTTCCGCTGTGAACTCATAAGCTTTATAGGAATAGTTTTTTTTTTTATCACATATAAAATGTGGTCGTATCTGCTTTGAACCAGGGAACAGTGTTCATATCCATATACTATATATTCAGACGGTTAAGTATACGGATGTTATTTCACCTAAATGGAGGCAGGACTACGCTTTTCGTTCAAGTTTGACCCCTAATCCCACAAAGACCTCTTAGATTGATGTTTTTGTACATATTCTGCTATTGCTTTTTCGCGAGTAGATTTACAAAAAAAAAAAAAAACGTTATGAGGGTTATATAGGTAGCAAGCGGGGTTATAATCCGACTGCATTCATTTTTTCACAAAGGTTATGGACTTGACTAAATGCAAACAAAGTTTGTGTACCCATGGCTAAATACCAAGAAACTACCTTAATTGTTACACAATCAATTTCCCTCAAAAACTTGCGAAAACCACAATCTTTTCACTTTCAGTAGAGCGAAGACAACGGAAAAGGTCAAATATTCATTTGTAGCAAGCCACAAACGCCAAATTACACTTTCATTATATAACATACAAATGAATACATAACATACACTAATATGTGTATTATGAATGAACCAGCCGTTAACTTGCGCTTCTAGTCAACAGACTGAAAAATCGGAACAAATATGTGAAGCAATCTTTTTGGCATAACAAACATGAATAACCTCCGTGCTGTGTGATGCCATGGAACTCCAACTATCAAATATAACCACAAAAAGATAAGAGAAGACGAAACGCACATTATACATATATACCTGCAGACACAGCAGTTGCCTAACGAGCGTGTACTGAAAGTAAGTAATAGCTTCTAATAATGTGAGTTACGCGGACATTGAAATTTAGAGGCTATGAAATGTTGCCAAACTACGAAAATGACCTGTGATAAAAAGGCATCGTTATACAAAACTTTTAAAGGCTCATAATTGAATAAATGAGAAGTTGAGTTTAAGCATGGTAAAAAGCCACAGGGGCGGCAAGATAAATGATACTTCGAAGAGTCAGCTGTCACTGCGGTAGGAGAAATGCGTAGATTTGAAATTAAGTAGTCGATTAATAAACAAAGCGACGAAACTTACCCTGTTGGTGGTTGAATTGGTAGCGTTTGCTTGCTTTTATATGTATGCGAATATTTATTGTACCCAGAAATAATCATAAAACCAGGAACGATGATTTACATCTAAAATGTTTCCAATAAATAAAGGAATGCTTGAAAATTATACCTTTTACATATATGACTTCAGAAAATGGTTATATTAACTTTATTTGGAAGTTGGTGTATGCATTTTTAAACGCCTTTCAATTAAAAGCAATAATTGCGAAAAATTTCGTAAATATAAAAAATGCTTAGCGAGCCTTTGTTATTGCGAAAGCAGCGCAGATTCCCTTTAATGCATTTGCAGGTAATTTCAGAGTCAACATCTATAGAGAGTCATGTGTAAAACGGTAGATCAGAAGTACATAAAACTCTTATTGGCACTCGATAGAAAAGACTGTAGGAAGGTGATCGGAATACTAACTGGTCACTGTGTGGTGGCGACAAACCCCACCAGAATGGCGCTGTCAGATCGAGAAGACTGCATGTCTAGAGTAAGGAACCAAGGACACAATGGAGCACCCATTTACACCTGTAGATAATAGTGAATACATATGTATAACAAAATTATGCTGATGTTTGATGAGCCATTGATTCTAATGTCGACCGAGGTTAAAGCTAATATGAAAATATCACATTTCCAATAGATTCATACCACCTGTATTATATATGATACTAAAAATAAGTTGTTAATTTAATTTCATAAAATTATCCTTGTTCTGGTTATTTCCGGCTGTTTTCGCTCCAGCAAAAAAATAAAAATATTTGGAGTATAATATATTTGCACTTTTATTTAAATTTCAAACTTTTCAAATTTCACATTTTCATAGAAACAACAGTTTCACATAGTGAATCTAGTTGATCTGCATTTTTCACATTGTAGGTGGACACTATTACCAAGTAATGTCTGTCTGTGGTCGAAATTCAATTGGGGAAGTAGTTTTGATTGGTACAAATTATTCAAACAGGGTTGAGAGCGTATTGCGGCGGAACAACGTCTAGGACGGCTATCAACATCAACTAATGACCAACACGTCAATAAAATAAAGGAAACCCCTATTTTTGAAGATTATTTGGAATTTATTTAGAAACTTGAAAGCAGCATTCGGTCTAAAATCACTAAATTTTGTCTAAAAACAGGGTCCTGCTTACGTCTGGAAACAATGCTTTCCGACTACAATGGAACGAAACACATGTTACTGGCGATGGATCTTGAATCCATACTCACAACCCAGAAACCGAGGATCAATCAGACCAATATCGTGGCAAACTGCGTCAAATGCTGTCAAGATTTGTCAAGTTTTCAACCAATACCGTGACGCAACCACTGTGTTCGCCTGAATTAGCATCGTGTGACTTCCGGTTATTTAGCAAATGCAAAGGTCTGCTCCGGGGAAACCGTTTTGAATCAGTTGAAGACATTAAAGGCGAATTGCTACGCGCATTAAAGGTAATTCCGGAAGTTGGCTTTAACAACTATTTCGAGATTTGGCGGATTACTTTGAGGAAGACGACAAAGATTTTGAAGAATAAATTAAAAAAATTTAAATTATGAACAAAGTCTTACTGATTTTCGGTCATAAATAGTAGTACGTACTCCTTTTATGAAGAAAAAAAAAAACGACGAATATTTATATGAGATTCTTGCAAGTTTGCATATATTCATATTTGGCTTTTATATAAATCTCATATTTTTTTCTCAGAGTATGCAATTTTATAAAAATTAGTGACAAATAGAGAATTTTCCATAACTGCATTGACAACGCACAAAAGCAGATATATTTTATTTCCAGATAAATTTTTCTGCTTGCAGAATAAATTAATTTATTAAATATGTTTATTGTAATTTTGTGAAACTTGAAAATATTTGATTGTGTATTTGTTAAGAGTTATTAGTTTACAGTTTTGCAATCAGCACACAGACAGACGTCAAATGCAAGAAGGAATGCATTCTCATTAAATTAAAACACCTAAGTTTACGTTTTGTATAGTAATTGGAAGATGAGGACTTTTAACTTTTTATTAATTTCAGATAGACACATAAATAACAATTATTTTCCAAGGAGGCACAATTATACAAAATAAAATTCCTGATATGCAGTTAGAAAGAAGCGCCCATGCACAAGCATTCACTTCAACAAAATCTATGAGCAAAGTAGTTTCATGTGATATTTAGCTAGAAAACTAAAGTGAATTCTGTTAGAAATTAGAAATGAAATATTTATTGCACTGCTGAAACGACACTAAACATTTGAAGAGGACGAAATCGGGGAAAAAATGTCGGCTA
>NW_017535263.1:645032-646276 GCF_001853355.1 Bactrocera latifrons
AAAGTTAGATTGCTTCTTAGTAAATCCCTAATCTTAGTACTGGGCTGCTTAGTACTCAGGTTTCATTCGTCCAACGCTCACATTACTTACATATGTCGTTAGTTATTTAATAAGCTTTGTAGCTTAGATTTGATATTTTCAAGTGATCCGATTAAGAATTACTCCCACGAATATAATTCAAGACATTTAATACTGCGTAGACTGAGCAACTAATCTAAATTTAATTAACGTGAATATATAATTATTCATTAAATAACGCCTTTCTGGTATTAAATTGTTATAAATAGTTCAATAGCGTAGGCTTTATTTTTCAATATATGAGGCTAAGGAAAAAGCGTAAAATGACGGCAACATGAGTAAGCAGGTTCGATTGTACATTAAAATGTACATATGTATATGCTAAGTACAAAGTTTAAAAAAGTTTCGCAGCTAACGACACAGTTGCATGGATAATGTGGGAAAAACAATAGCAACAGCACAAAGTATGCGCTAAAATCAGCAAGCGGGTGTAGTGAAAAATGGAAGCAACAACGATGCATATGCAGCCACACAATTTTTTCACAGATCACGTACTTATGTGTGGATATACACACGTGTTGGCGTGCAACGCACATCAAACGTTTTCATTACTTTCTGATGTCAACTCATTTTCACGACACAGTTCGGTTAACTTCACAAATAAAAGAGGCAATATATATTTTTTTGAACACACAAACAAATATACGAGAATTCAAATTCGTACATATGATGATGTTGTAAAGTAGTCGAAAATAAAATTTTCGTTTCAATCGTATGTATGCGTATGCACCGTACAAGTACTTTGCAATAATTGCAATTGTGGGTGTCTTTTTTGTGTGAACCTTGAATCACGGTACTGCCGATAAGCTCACATGCACGTGTTTTGTAAAAGCCCACGAGGAAATCTTTGAAAGCCGACACATTTTCATGGACTCCAGAAATAACTTATAAACTGAAATACATACTTACACCTTCAACAGATTTTTATCTTTCATATACGAATAAGAAGTTATTTAACCAAAGAAAAATAAAAGTTTTCCAAACGGGTACTATGCGAATGTACATACAATGAATAAAAAAAGCAGAGGAACAGGTTTGAATATACCTGTCATTCGCATAACTGTCCTGTTTTGTACGTATGTGCGTTAAAATCATTGCTTTTTGTGTCGACAAATTTTTTATTTATTTATTTTTTTTTAATTTTACTGTGGCAGTTTTAAGCCTAT
>NW_017535263.1:647726-648898 GCF_001853355.1 Bactrocera latifrons
AAAATTATATTTCCTTTGTCGGCAATAGTGCTTTATTTATGAATTCAGTGTAAGATGGAATATATGATTTTTTTTTTTTATACGGACAGCAGTCGTAGTCCAATTTTCGCCACATTATAATATTTGATAGGATTAAGATTTCTGAATTTCAAAATAACTCAGTAGTTATTTTTCTAAATTTGTTTCATCAAAATCGGACATTTGGTTCGCGAGTTATGTTAAACTATGTTTTTGCCAAAATGTTACAACTAAGCGAAAAAACATCAAGATAAGGAAAAATTTTAAAACTTCATAAACAAAAACTGACACATACGAACGCCAAACCCTTTGAGGGTTTTACTATACTAACCTAGTACCATCACCATGACTTGGAATTTCTCACTCCCCCAGACAATAATCCCAAAAATGTTCCACAGTGTAATAAAAGATAATTGTGTGAAATGAGTTTTGCTAAGTAGAGAAAATTATTGTGGTGAGGTACACAAAAACGTTAAAACATATTATGCAATTATGATTTAAATTGCACTGCGATATTTGAGCATTTTTTCGTTGATATGACAACGTCATGCATATCAACATAAAATAGCACAAACATGAATGCCAGAAAATATCACTCTACGCACGTTTATTTGCTTCGCTTGTGTGTGTACCATATAAGTATGCATAGCACTATGGAATCCCGCTAATTAGATGACTTTTATTATAAAACTCCAATTGCAATAGAAGCAGAATATTTCAGTGCATTTGACACTGCCTCAAACTAAATTCCGTACACCAAATATGTTCAAGTACATTATAGCGGGTCTATTTATTTTCTATAACTCCGCGTATGCAGGAAGTATTCAAAAAGAAATTTGCTTAAAATTTTATATGTATGTATGTCTAATGTCTGTATGGTTTCGAGCTAGCGATGTTTAAAGCGAAGTTTAAAAAATCTAAATAACGAAATGTATTGGAGATATGTGATATAGTTATCCACAAATGATCAATAGAATATCTGAGTAATCGGACGTGTGGCAGATGTATGATATAGTTGTCCGATCTGGACGATTCCGATAAATGATCAATAGAATATTCATAGTCTCTTAGGCCATGCTGTTCAAAATTATCCGCAGAGCATTCTCCCAAACGCGATATTCATACTTTATACTACTCCATAAGTCACATCATAA
>NW_017535263.1:650543-653991 GCF_001853355.1 Bactrocera latifrons
AGTTATTATTTTGAAAATATCGGCACAATGTTACCTTTTATAATCGATATATAGCGTATGTATAAAACCTCCCGAGTACTAATATAGAATAGAGCAAGCTAACATAGCAAAGATGGTGGTAGATACAGCTGAGCAATGGGAAGTGTAAATATAACGCTTTAGATATTTATGACATATTTTTATTTTCTTTAACTACGTTTTTCGTTCCAGAATTGACTTGCTTGCTAGCTGGCTTTTTAATAAATGACTCCCTATCTCCACAATCTTTCTTATATGCATAGTTTGTACGATAGTTGTGCGACAGTCTTTCGTAGCTCTCTTTTACATGGCAACTAAGACAAGTTCTTGCCTTTCTGTGCTACAATTTGCACCATTCAAAAAATTTAACTGTTTTAGACACTTCTTCGTAATAAGGTATATGTAACTAAGACGTCCACTATTTTCCAAATTCCTTTTTTTTTTTAGTTGTCGAGTTTAATTTTTCTTATCCTATTTTCTTAATGAATATATATGAGAATACACACAGAAAATTTCAATTAATTGCCGCGAATGTTTTTGAAGTTATACGCAAATTTGACAAAGCGTTTGAGAATGCTTGGCAGTGCATTCAAAACTTTAAAGGGGTTTTTTGAAAATGGTGTTTTCAAAGTCGGTGACCAAAATTACCCGAAAACGACCGCTTAGTCTCATATTTTAACACGAGCTTCTTAAATATATTTTTTTAGTAATTAAGGCCGAAATTTTGGTCAAAAATCAATTTTTTTGTTGTAAAAAATGTCATTTTTTCAAAAAATTTAATTTGTTACTTCCTTCGACTAATTACTAGTTTAAACATTACTTTTAAAAAGTAAAGAAGAGCTCCCGGAAATCAGGCGCAATTCCTTTCCAAATAAATATTTTTACTAATACTAAGTCTTAAAAATGCAGTTAAAAGATGCCATAATATAAGAACATAATAATTGAGAATAATTTATTTAACCAGTACTGTATTAGAGCTGTTAACTTATTTCTTGTGTCTTATGCTTTCCTTGTGGCACAGATGTCGGAAACTTACATACCGTCCAGCACAACGATGGATGTGCCATACGTTTTAAAAACGGAAGCATGAACAAAAAATTCAATATCTTTGGAATGGCATGAATGAACAAATTGTTTTTTGCAGATTATTAAAGGTGAATATTTTCAGTGCGAACTTAAGAAAAACTAAAATAATATATAACACATTCATAAATGATGTATAGGATTTATTTCAACTATTTTGGAACGTTTTTAAATCATTTGGAAAATAACTTTTTCATGGCTTTGAAACAACAGCTGCAACTTATATATTTAATTAATAAAAGTTGGTTTGCTTAGTGTTACTTCAGATATTTTCCTTGCATTCAATCGGAGCGTGATGTACTTTATTTCTGCCTAAACTACTATTTCGCTAAATAATCGCAGAAAGACTTGTGAATAGTCATTTAGTTTTGTGATTTATTGCACTTGAAATAATTTATTGACGACTACACTGCTACATACACAATTATACTTTTGAGCAATTAATTTCAATGCGACTTGTCGCCAGTGGTTTATTAATATATTATGACATTTTTATTGGGAATACTTAGTGATTGTTTGAAAATTGGTCCCTTGTGATCATGGGCTACGTGTGAAGTAAGTTTATGAGGAAGGCAAATAAATTTTTGGAGCTAATATATAATATCTCTTATACAAGTTTGGATGCTGCTCAGTGTGGGTTTTATTTTATAATAAAAATGGAAATTGTCGTTACCCTCACTCCATATATCAAATATTTGTTTTAGAGAAAGTCGAAATTTAGAATTGAACAGAAAAATATATTTCACACGTTCCTTCAGCTTTCTGGTATTGAATTGAGTTAGGAATAAAAAGTGTCATTAACGACTTTTTGAAGAAAAAGCTTGAATTTATGCATTTACCTTCTAATTAGATTAGATAACATAATTTTTGAATTTAAATACCCAACTATATAGCAAAGAACATTACATGAGACATGAGGGAAACATTGCTCATAACCAAATCAGACATTTCGAAAGTAGGGCCTTTAAAACTGTACGTAGAGAACTTCTATAAAGATTTCACGGTCCGGTCATGAACTAAAAACTCATTTTAAATATTTTAATTTTTTACAACAACCTCACTGTATTATTATATGTCCCAAGCATAAACACCTTGGCAAAGCATCAAAGCAAAGTAACTAACTAACTAATTAAAATCCACTTCCTTCCGGCGCAGCAGAAAGTCAATTACCTTTTCACCACTTGTTGCCTCCCAACGTCTAACGAATCCAAACACTGGCTCATGAACTCACAAGCTCTCAGGATGATTTATGTTGATGTTTAAACAATTTGGCGGTGAATCTAATTTCAAATGCAACGAAAATTTGGCAAGCGGCGTGTGGAAGCTTGATAAGCCGTCACACATAAATATTCAAAGATTATGAATTTGTACGGTTATGTAAACATACATATTTTTATGTATATACGGAAGGAAAATAATCAACGTAAAATGCTCTTCATTTCCGGACACCCTAGTGCCACAATACAGCCATAAATAAAAAACTACCAAATAATACCATTAAAGACGTAAGCGACAACACAAGTTAAGAGAATATATTTTACATAACTTTTACATAAATTTAATTACGAAACCTTGTAACTTTTATATACACATATTATTTCAAGGTAAATTTAAATATAAAGACATACACGTATGTGTATGTGTATGTGCTAAAATGACAACGTTCAGCTTGAAAAATATGGTACTCAGTAGCTTTTTGAAACTCTCTGTTTACATATGTACATACACATCTGTATGTACAAGTAAGACCATCAAATTAAGTTTGTTAAATCTTTATTAAATGAAAACTTGAGGCGAATCTCAAGGAGCAAGACCAGCGCAAACAGAGGTTGTGTTCATTTGCGTACACATGTTCTTATATGTTTTGGTAGTTTAGTTCTGAAGATCTGTTAAGTATTGCGTAATGAGGGGGATTCTATGTAAATTCTCACATACCATTGTAATCAGACAGCATATACTCTTCATGCATCTTAGGTAAATGTACTATTACACGCTATAAACAAGAACATTTGTACGTGGTCCTTAGTTAATAATATTTTTTGTGAACTATTTTGCAAGACGACAGGTTTTTTGAATAATATCCAAAAGTGTTCAGATTTAAAAGCAAAAATTTAACTTCAAAGTAAACTTGTATATATCTCAAATGGCCAAATTTAAGCTATTTCGAGGAGAATTCATGAAATACATACATACAATACTTGTACATGAAATTTTGAAGGTAAGCTAAAAACAAACAAGTAAGGAAGAGCTAAGTTCGGGTGTCACCGAAAGTTTATACTCTCGCATGATAAAGTGATAATCGAGATTTCAGGCGTGGTTGTGAACCGATTTCACCCATATTTGGTAC
>NW_017535264.1:0-1075 GCF_001853355.1 Bactrocera latifrons
GCTTGCTAAAAAGCAAAGTGAATAATGTCGGATGTTTTACAAAATGGTTACCGGCTCTTTTTTTGACAGGTCACCGGGTACTTCATATACACACAATTCATTTCTATTATACAATGGGTGGCTCAGATAACTTATAATTAACTTAATGTTTACAGAAGGGTTTCCTGAAAGCTCTTCAAATTATCTAACCAATGCTTTTTATTTGACTCACCTTATTTAATTAAGTTAGCCGCTAGAGCGTTTGCAAAGTTAAAACAAAAATGGGAATTTTCTCAAAAAACTATATTGTTTTTGGACACTATTTCCACGCCCCTGGTATAAGTAGAAGAAATGTTGAAAGCTTTCCTGAAAGCTCTTCAATTTATGTAACAAATGCTTTCTATTTGACTCACCTCGTTCAAACAGTTTAGCCGCTAGAGCGTTTGCAAAGTTGACACAAAAATTCTCCAAAACCTACATTTTTTGTGAACACTATTGTCAGGAACCTGGTAGGAAAAGAAGAGAGGTTGAAGGTTTTCCGAAAAGTTTTTCAAATTAGCTAACAAATGCTTTTTATTTGACTAACCTCGTTTAAACCGTTTAGCCGCTAGAGCGTTTGCAAAGTTGAAAAAAAGTGATTTTTCTCAAAAACCCACATTTTTTGTGAACACTATTCCCACGCCCGCTGTGTGTGTAGAAGAATGGCTTAAGGCTTTCCTTAAAGCTCTATAAATTATCCAACAAACGCTTTATATTTGACTCACCTCATTCAAACAGTTTAGCCGCTAGAGCGTTTAGAAAGTTGAAACAAAAAATTCTCAAAAAGCTACATTTATGTGAACACTATTTCCAGGACCCGGGTAGGAAAAGAAGAGGGGTTGAAGGTTTTCCTAAAAGTTTTTCAAATTATCTAACCAATGCTTTTTATTTGACTCACCTCGTTGAATTAGTTTAGCCACTAGAGCGTTTACAAAGTTGAAACAAAAATGTGATTTTTCTCAAAAAACTATATTGTTTTTGAACACCATTCCCACGCCCGCTGTGTGTGTAGAAGAAAGCTTGAAAGCCTTCCTGAAAGCTCTTAGTATTATCTAAC
>NW_017535264.1:1148-5560 GCF_001853355.1 Bactrocera latifrons
CTGCGCTAGATTGTTTGCGAAGTTGAAACAAAGATGGGATTTTTCTCAAAAGACTATATTGTTTTTGAACACTATTCCCATGCCCGTTGTGTGTGTAGAAGAAAGGTTTAAAGCTCTTAGTATTTTCTAACAAATGCTTTTTATTTGACTCACCTCGTTCAAACAGTTTAGCCACTAGAGCGTTTGAGAAATTGAGACAAAATGGGATTTTTCTCAAAAACCTACATCTTTTGTGATCACTATTGCCACGCTTCTGGTAGAAAAAGCAGAGAAGTTGAAGGCTTTCCTACAAGTTTTTAAAATTATCTAACCAATGCTTTGTATTTGACTCACCTCGTTCAAGCAGTTTAGCTGCTAGAGCGTTTGCAAAGTTGAAAGGTAAATGGGATTTTTCTCAAAAACCCACATTTTTTGTGAACACTATTGCCACGCCACTGGTAGAAAAAGAAGAAGATTGTAAACTTTCCTGAAAGCTCTTCAAATTATCTAACAAATGCTTCCATTTGACTCACCTCGTTCAATTAGTTTAGCCGCTAGAGCGCTTGAAAAATTGAGACAAAAATGGGATTTTTCTCAAAAACCTACATTTTTTGTGACCACTATTGTCACGCCCCTGGTAGGAGAAGAACAAAGGTTGAGGCTTTCCTGAAAGCTTTTGAAATTATCTAACCAGTGCTTTTTGTTTGACTCACCTCTATCAAATAGTTTAGCCGCTAGAGCGTTTGCAAAGATGAAACAAAAAATTCTCAAAAACCTAAATTTTTTGTGAACACTATTGCTACGACCCTGGTAGGAAAAGAAGAGAGGTTGAAGTTTTTAAAATTTTGCAAATTATCCAAATAATGCTTTTTATCTGACTCACCTCGTTCAAACAGTTTAGCCGCTAGAGCGTTTGCAAAGTTGAAACAAAAATGTGATTTTTCTCAAAAACCTTCATTTTTGTGATCACTATTGCCACGCGTCTGGTAGAAAAAGATGAGAAGTTGAAGGCTTTCCTAAAAGTTTATAAAATTATCTAACCAATGCTTTTTATTTGACTCATCAAACCGATTAGCCGCTAGAGCGTTTGCAAAATTCAAAAAAAAATTCTCAAAAACCCACATTTTTTGTGAACACTATTGCCACGCCCCTGGTAGGAGAAGAACAAAGGCTGAAAGCTTTCCTGACAGCTCTTAGTATTATCTAACAAATGCTTTTTATTTGACTCACCTCGTTCAAATAGTATTGTTTTACATGCGTTTGTTTTTTATTCAATTAAAAATGAAAGTGAGTGAAGTTAGTTACACATATTACATGACAGCTTAACTTAAGTTACAGTGCTATAGATTCTTCGCAGGGTTGCAATTAAATTGCTTCGTTCTCTCCAACAAATAGTTTAGCCGCTAGAGCGTTTGCAAAATTGAGACAAAAATGGGATTTTTCCCAAAAACCCACACTTTTTGTGAACACTATTGCTACGACTCTGGCAGGAAAAAAAGAGAGGTTGAAGGTTTTCCTAAAAATTTTGCAAATTATGTAACCAATGCTTTTTATTTGACTCACCTCGTTCAAATAGTTTAGCCGCTAGAGCGTTTGGGAAGTGGAAACAAAAATGGGATTTTTCTCAAAAAACTATATTGTTTTTGAACATTATTCCCACCCCCGTTGTGTGTGCAGAAGAAGGCTTTTCCGAAAGCTCTTAATATTATCTAACAAATGCTTTTTAGTTGACTCACATCGTTCAAATAGTTTAGTCGTTAGAGGGTTTGCAAGTTTGAAACAAAAAGCTCAAAAACCTACATTGTTTGTGAACACTATTGCCACGATCCTGGTAGGAAAAAGAGAAGTTGAAGGTTTTCCTAAAAGTTTTTCAAATTATCTATCCAATGCTTTTTATTTGACTCACCTCGTTCAAATACCTTAGCCACAAGAGCGTTTGCAAAAATGAAACAAAAATGGGATTTTTCTCAAAAACCTACATTTTTTGTGAACACTATTGCCACGCCCCTGGTAGGAGAACAAGAAAAGTTGAAGGCTTCCCTGAAAGCTCTTCAAATTGTCAAACAAATGCTTTCTATTTGACTCACATTGTTCAATTAGTTTAGCCACTAGAGCGGTTGCAAAGTTTAAACAAAAATGGGATATTTCCGAAAAGTTTTTCAAATTATCTAACCAATGCTTTTTATTTGACTCATCTCGTTCAAACAGTTGCAAAGTTGAAACAAAAATGAGATTTTTCTCAGAAACCCACATTTTTTGTGACCACTATTGCCACGCCCCTGGTAGGAAAACAAGAAAGGTTGAAGGCTTCCCTGAAAGCTCTTCAAATTGTCTAACAAATGCTTTCTATTTGACTCACATTGTTCAACTAGTATAGCCGCTAGAGCGTTTGCCAAGTTGCAACAAAAAATTCTCAAAAACCTATATTTTTTGTGAACACTTATGCCACGACCCTGGTAGGAAAAGAAGTTGAAGGTTGTCCTAAAAGTTTTTCAAATTATCTAACAAATGTCTTCTATTTGGCTCACTTCGTTCAAACAGTTTAGTCGCTAGAGCGTTTGCGAAGTTGAAACAAAAATGTGATTTTTCTCAAAAAACTATATTGTTTTTGAACACTATTCCCACGCAAGCTGTGTGTGTAGAAGAAAGGTTGAAAGCTTTCCTGAAAGCTCTTTGTATTATCTAATAGATGCTTTTTATTTGACTCACCTGGTTTAAATAGTTTAGCCGCTAGAGCTTTTGCAATGTTGAAGGCTTTGCTGAAATCTCTTCAAATTATCTAACCAATGCTTTTTATTTGGTTCTCCTGGTTTAAATAGTTTAGCCGCTAAAGCGTTTGTGTTGGAATAAATATATTGTATTTATTGTGAAATGCGCACTTGAGATTAGTTACAAATTTGAGTGTGAAAATAATTGACCTGCCAGTCATAGTTCTAATTCGATAATGATATTTTAAAAAGAAAAGCTTATAATAATATACATAACTGTAAACTGCGAAAGTAGGTGTAAGTGAACAATGCGATAWATAAGAACACAAACTAAACATCGCAGTGTTGCCAGACTTATGCAAAATCTTATACATACATATTAAGCTTATTCTTATACAATTTCAACACTTCTTCTTAAGCAAATATATGTATGTTATACAAAATTATAAAAATTACATTTTAATTTAAACCAAGTAGTTTTGTAAAGTAACAGTGCTTTTGCTTACATAAATTTTTAGTAAATATATCATCAATGTTTTTATCAGTGGAAACATATTTTAATACAATTTCATTGCTCGCAATTTTTTCTCTTATAAAATGAAATTTAATATCAATATATTTTGTTCTTTTATGATGTACAGGATTTTTGGAAATATGTTGAGAGCTTAAATTATCTCCGCAGATAATCATTGGCTCCTGCTTTTTCCATCCAATTTCGGTTAAAAGATTACGTAAGTATATTGCTTCTTTAGCGGCTGTAGTCAGAGCAACATATTCCGCTTCTGTGCTGCTTAAGGCAACAACACTCTGCTTTGCTGAAGACCAGGAATATATGCTTCCACCCAAAAAGAATGCATATCCAGAGTAGGATGTTCTATCCAGCTGATCGTTTGCCCAATCGGCATCTGCGAAACCTTGCACGGGTTCGCCAACTTTCCGGTACACGCTTCTCAGGTAAACTGTACTAGAGAGATATCGTAAGACGTGCTTAGCGGCAGCTTCGTGCTCCGCATGTGGATTTGTATTTCGTTGTGACAATTTACCCACAGCATGCAAAAATTGCCGGGTACATCAAAGACCCTATTAGTGATTGGTATTTATTTAACGCAGCTATCATCCTTGCAACTGATATGAAAACCTGGGTCGAGCGGTGTTACAGCTGCACGACGGTCTTTCATACCGTATTCGTCTAACAGATTTTTGATATACGTTTTTTGACAAAGTGATACTGCACCTCGTTCGCCGTCTCGTTGTATTTCTAACCAAAGAAAATATGAGGCAGGACCTCCGTCATGCATCTCGAATTTGGATGATATCTTCTTCCTAATCACGCGTATCTCATTCTCGCTGGGTGATATGATTAATAAATCGTCCACGTAAACAGCGATGTAGCTGCTTTGATGCTGAGTCTGCTTGAAGCAAAGGCAAGCCTCGTGCTTGCTTTGTTTGAAGGCAATATTTTGTAGTACTTCATCTAGGGTCTGGTTCCATAAGCGACCGGATTGCTTAAGCCCATATATAGCTTTATTGAGCTTTAAAGCTTTGTTAGGATGCTTTGCGCTTACGAAATTTTGTGGTTGCTGCATGTATACTACTTCATCTAATTTGCTGTTTAGATATGCGTTGGATATGTCCGCTTGATGCATATATAGCTGTTTTTCTGCAGCTATGGCGAACAACATACGATCGGTTTCGTAGCGTATTACAGGAGAGAAGGTTTCACTG
>NW_017535264.1:6185-7499 GCF_001853355.1 Bactrocera latifrons
ATTTCTCAGATGTTACTGTGTCAAACTCACCTTCAACAAATTTGACATCCCTGCGCTCTATCACTGTACGTTTATTGCGATCATACAAGCGATAAGCTTTTGCTGATATTGAATARCCGACGAAAATATACTCTTTTGCCTTTGCTTTAWATTTGCCCGTTCTATATTTACCTATAGCAAATGCACGTGAACCGAAAACTGGAAGATCTTTTACCGACGCGTATAGTCATCGATGAAGGTCACGAAATAGCGATTTCCAGCAATTGATTTAACGTTCATTGGGCCACAGACGTCGCTGTGCACCAACTAAAGTACACATTTTGTCATACGCTTTGCGTTTTTMGAGAATGGTAATGCACACAATTTTGCTTGGTTGCATGTATCGAGGTTCATGTCCGTATATACACATTCAATGCCCATATCTTCTACTAGTTTTTTATCATTTAGTAATTTTAAACTTTGAAAGTTTAGGTGGCCAAAGCGATTGTGCCACTTTTTTGCATTTGATGTGTCCCTTAACATATGCACTTCACTGTTTTTCGCCAGCGTTTCATACAAATACAAGTTGCCTTCTTGCTTTGCTCTTAACACAACTTTATTGTTTTTGTTCTTTATTTGCACTTCTTTTTCGCCAAATATTATTGAATTATTGTATTGTGTCGATTTACTAACCGACAAAAAATTCATTTGCAAAGAAGGTACGTACAACACATCACGCTTTTCAACATTTCTTTTGTTTACTTTTAAGACAACTGTGCCTATACCGAACGATTCAACGAATTTATCAGCTGCTAWTTTTACCGAAGTCTTTGTTTCACTGAACGACACAAACATGTTTTTGTTGCAGCACATATGTGTTGTCGCGCCACTGTCAATACACCACGTATTTTTTCTTTGCTCCGCGGTACTTACATGTAAGAGACAATTTGAATATTCTGTTTTGCACTTGTTTTCTTGCGCTGTCGCTTTTTTGCGACATTCAYTAGCACGATGCCCAATTTTATCGCAATAGAAACACTTGCCTTTGAATTGTTGCTTTTGATTGTTTTTCTTTATGTTCTTTTTTACACTTTCGTTATGACTACTGTTCGTTTTTTGAAACTTATTGTTTTGCGCATCCCTTTGCACATGTGTGTGTGCGTATACCGACGCACTTGAATTATCGCATTCGCCTGTTTCTACCTTTCGCGCAGCTTCTTCTAGAAGTTTCAATTTTACACCTTCAAACGACGGCAAGTTGTCACACGTTTCAATCGCAACAACAAAATTCTCCCAAGAATTTGGTAGGCTACACAAAAGCATAATTCCTTTAAG
>NW_017535264.1:8321-9528 GCF_001853355.1 Bactrocera latifrons
TACAATTTCAATAGTTTGCAATGTTGAAAAAAAATTCTATTTTTCTCAAAAACCTACATTTTTTGTGAACACTATTGCCTTGCCCCTGAAAGCCCGCCCCTAAAAGCTCTTCAAATTATCTAACCAATGCTTTTTATTTGACTCACCTGGTTTAACTAATTTAGCCGCTAGAGCGTTTGCAATGTTGAAACGAAAATATGATTTTTCTCAAAAACCTACATTTTTTGTGAACACTTTTGAGACGCCCCTGGAAGCGCGACTCTAAAAGTTTTTCAAATTATGTAACCAAGGCCTTTTATTTGACTCAAAATTATTTGACAAAAATGTGAGATTTCTCAAAAACCTACATTTTTTGTGGACACTATTGTCACGCCCCTGGTAGGAGAAGAACAAAGGTTGACGGTGTTCCTGAAAGCTCTTCAAATTTTCTAACCAATACTTTTTATTTGACTCACCTGGTTTAAATAGTTAAGCCGCTAAGCGTTTGCAATCTGGAAACAAAAATTTGATTTTTCTCAAAAACCTACAATTTTTGTGTACACTTTTGAGACGCCCCTGGAAGCACGCCTCTAAAAGTTCTTCAAATTATTCTACCAACGCTTTTTTTGACTCACCTGGGTCAAATAATTTAGCTGGTAAAGCGTTTGCAAAGGTGAAACAAAAATTTGATTTTTCTCAAAAACCTACAGTTTTTGTGAACACTTTTGAGACGCCCATGAAAGCCCGCCCCTAAAAGCTTGTCAAATTATCTAACCAATGCTTTTTATTTGACTCACCTGGTTAAAATAATTTAGTCGCTAGAGCGTTTGCAATGTTGAAGCAAAAATGTGATTTTTCTCAAAAACCTACATTTTTTGTGAACACTATTGCCTTGCCCCTGGAAGCACGCCCCTAAAAGTTCTTCAAATTATTTAATCAACGCTTTTTATTTGACTCACCTATGTCAAATAATTTAGCCGCTAAAGCGTTAGCAAAGTTGAAACACAAATTTGATTTTTCTCGAAAACCTGCATTTTTTGTGAACACTATTGCCACGCCCCTGGCAGGATTCGAAGAAAGGTTGAAGGCTTTCCTGAAAGCTTTTAAATTATCTAACCAAGGCTTTTTACTTGTCTCACCTTGTTGAATTAGTTTAGCCACTAGAGCGTTTGCAAAGTTGAAAAAACAACGGGATTTTTCTCAAAAATCTACATTGTTTGTGATCATT
>NW_017535264.1:9551-11672 GCF_001853355.1 Bactrocera latifrons
AGCAGAGAGATTGAAGGCTTTCCTAAAAGTTTTTAAAACTATCTAACAAATGCTTTTTATTTGACTCACCTCGTTCAAGACGCTTATCCGCTAGAGCGTTTGCAAATTTAAACAAAAATGGGATTTTTCTCAAAAACCTACATTGATTGTGATCACTATTGCGACGCTCCTGGTAGAAAAAGAAGAGAAATTAAAGGCTTTCCCAAAAGTTTTTCAAATTATCTAACAAATGTTTTTTATTTGACTCACCTCGTTCGAACAGTTTAGCCGCTAGAGCGTTTGCAAAGTTGAAGGAAAAAATTCTCAAAAACCTACATTTTTTGTGAACACTATTGCCACGACCCTGGTAGGGAAAGAAGAGAGGTTGAAGGTTTTCCTAAAAGTTTTTCAAATTATCTAACAAATGCTTTCTATTTGACGCACCTAGTTCAACTAGTCGCAAAGTTGAAACACAAATGGGATTTTTCTCAAAAACATACAAACATAACAAATGCTTTTTTTTGACTCACCTCGTTCAAACCGTTTAGCCGCTAGAGCGTTTGCAAAGTTGAAACAAAAATGGGGTTTTTTTTCAAAAAACTATATTGTTTTTGGACACTTTTACCACGCCCCTGGTAGGAGAAGAAGAAAGGTTGAAGGCTTTCCTTAAAGCTCTTCAAATTATCTAACAAATGCTTTTTATTTGACTCACCTTGTTGAATTAGTTTAGCCCCTAGAGCGTTTGCAAAGTTGAAACAAACAATTCTCAATAACCTACATTTTTTGTGATCACTATTCCCAGGACCCTGGTAGGTAAAGAAGAAAGGTTGAAGGTTTTCCTAAAAGTTTTTCAAATTATATTAAGTATGCTTTTTAATTGACTCACCTCGTTCAAACAATTGCCAAGTTGAAACAAAAATGAAATTTTTCTCAGAAACCCACATTTTTTGTGAACACTATATCCACGCCCCTGGTAGGAGAAGAAGAAAGGTTGAAGGCTTTCCAGAAAGCTCTTCAAATGCTTTCTATTTGACTCACCTCGTTCAATTAGTTTAGCCGCTGGAGCGTTTGCAAAGTGGCAACAAAAAATTCTCAAAAACCTAAATTTTTTGTAAACATTATTGCCAGGACCCTGGTAGGTAAAGAAGAAAGGTTGAAGGTTTTCCTAAAAGTTTTTCAAATTATGTTAAGTATGCTTTTTAATTGACTCACCTCGTTCAAACAATTGCCAAGTTGAAACAAAAATGAGATTTTTCTCACAAACCCACATTTTTTGTGAACACTATATCCACGCCCCTGGTAGGAGAAGAAGAAAGGTTGAAGGCTTTCCAGAAAGCTTTTCAAATTGTCTAACAAATGCTGCCTATTTGACTCACCTGGTTCAATTAGTTTAGCCGCTTGAGCGTTTGCAAATTTGCAACAAAAAATTCTGAAAAACCAACATTTTTGTGAACACTATTGCCAGAACCCTGGTAGGAAAAGAAGAGAGGTTAAAGGTTTTCCTAAAAGTTTTTCAATATATCTAACCTATGCTTTTCAATTGACTCACCTCGTTCAAACACTTTAGCCGCTACAGCGTTTGCAAAGTTGAAGCAAAAATGGGATTTTTCTCAAAAACCCACATTTTTTGTGAACACTATTGCGAGGACCCTGGTAGGAAAGGAAGAGAGAAAGGTTTTCCTAAAAGTTTTTCAAATTATCTAACCTATGCTTTTCAATTGACTCACCTCGTTCAAACAGTTGCAAGGTTGAAACAAAAATTGGATTTTATCAAAAACCTACATTTTTTGTGAACACTAAATGTTTTTAAAATTATCTACAGTCACCGGCTACTATTCATCGTGTGTGCACGTAGTTATTTCTCCCTGTGACTTTCCTTTATTGCTTGAGTGTAGCGTAGCTTTTGCGTTAGCCATTCTTATTTCAATGATTTCAATTTATTTTACGTTTCGTATTAAATAATATTTCGATTTAGTGAGTGACAAAGTGATACACAATGGCCCCTGGGCCCCCCTTTTTAGGGGATAACAGATTTGCTCCGCTTGCTGTTAGCCCCCAACCAAAAAGGAAAAAACGGACTAAAAACCAATTAAACGTTTTTCCCGGGTTACCAAAAATACTAAAAGAAAACCCTAAATATTT
>NW_017535264.1:12407-14189 GCF_001853355.1 Bactrocera latifrons
ATATAACACCTTTACCGATCACCTCTTCTAATTCATTTTCTACCATCCTCAAGGAAACATATGTACAGGAAAAGAGTAAAGAAATAAATGTCAAGCGACCTGTCAAAACTCCAAAAATTACATATCCACAACAAAAAACTGAATTACAATCATCAGTTCCTTCTACCTCCTCTTTCACTTCTAACTCAAACCCCACTCAAACGACCACAGAAATTACTCAACCAATAAATCACTCTAAAACTAGTTTTAATGAACACTCATCTACCAACAGCAATTCAAGGCCTAAGATCACAAACAAGCCTCTCTCCGCACTCAAACTTCACACAAGCGATCTCAGATAATAATTCACTAAAAACTTACTCAGAAACCAACACGCACGAAAGCTCTTCTACTAAAAAAACACAACTTTAAACTCACCGACAGAAATTAATTTAACCCATTCTAACTTCTTTCCCTCCGAATCTCTCAATAATTCAATTCTACAATTAAACTCTTCATTAGCACCCAATACTGATATGACTAACTCAATAGAAAAAATAAATAAATAAATAAATAGTTTTAGCTCTTTCAGTTCTCACCAAAATTTTCTCCATCTGTGGAATATCAAAGGCTATTACGATCACCTTCAAATTCTAATTAAAGAATATAACCCATCTTTGATATCTCTTGCAAACTCATGTGGCATTCAATAAATCCGCCCAGGCCCCTAAACAATATCACAGCTACTTTCACAACCTGCCTTCCAACACTAATAAAAAGCAAGGTATAGGTGTACTTATTAAAAAGTCAATCTCTCATAAACTTATTGCTGTCAACTCAGATATTTCCTCTATAGTAATCGAAGTAAATTTAAGCTATAAATTCACCATTATCTCAATGTACATTCCACCTCAGCAGCATTTGGGAGATTTAAATGCTTGGAGCCCTATGTGGGGCTCACCCACCGTCAACAGAAGGGGCAAATCTGTTGAAGACGTAATTTTATACAACAATCTACTCGTTTTGAATAACGGTCACCCAACTCACTTAACCACGCATCAAATTCTTACCCATATCGATGTCATTGCCAGCTCTACCTCGTTGGCACCCAAACTTTCCAGCAAAACTCTTCAAGATCTCTATTGTAGTGACCACTTCCCTATTCTGACAACTTTTCCTCCACAACAACGTAACACTAAAACCTCCCCAAAACCGAAGTTCATTTTGGAAAGAGCTGACTGACGAAAATACAAATATTTGGCGTCGCAGCTAAACCTATAACATCCAACCAGCATCAACATAAACAAAAAAGCCTCTTCTATCCGAAGATGTATACGCTCAGCTGCCCATTATGCCATCCCCCATACCACTTGGCGCCCTGTTAGGAAAGTTGTTCCGTGGTGGAACCCAGATCTCCAAAATTTTAGAAATATTAAATTAAATGCTTGGGAAATGTTCAAGAGATATCGGTCTACAGCTAATCTCATCAGTTACAAAAAAGCCAATGCCACCTTTAGTAGAAAATTGAAAGAAGCCATCTAGTAATCCAAAACAAATTTGGTCCAAAATCAAAATGCTTGTAKGACCCTACACCCCATCCCAAATTAAACTTTTGGTAAAAAATCTCAACTCTATTTCTCACCCATTCGAAATTGCAAATCGTTTTGCCTCAAATTGGTCCCAATACTMCAGCGACACAAACTTTCACCAACGTTTCGTATCCGAAAAACTGAGATATTTTAACTCAGCATACCATTGTAATCCATCTCCCACAGCAAAAACACTAGAATTCCCAATAACATA
>NW_017535265.1:0-11473 GCF_001853355.1 Bactrocera latifrons
GGACAGATGCGTATGAAAGTTTTAAATGATAAAAGGTGCGATTTATATATATGTATTTTTGTTGTAATATATTAAGTTTTTTATGATATTATGATAATATATCACATATGAAATTATATTAAATTATCAAAGATAAGAAATATTTAATATGTCCATTAACTACAAATATTGCTTTTAAAATTGCATAAATTAAACTAATGTTATCAATTTTGCAGGAATTCACAAAAATTCGCAAAATCATATTCATACCAATTGATATAATAGCATGTAAACGTATAAAAATATAAGCCAAAAGGCGCCTGTAAAAGAAACGTATATTTCAGAGCATAATTCTCAGCTCTGTTCACTCATTTCTGTTAAAGTTTCTAATGTCGAGCCAAAAATGGTGAAATCCACTAATAGAAAATTCATGGCTCTTGACAGTTTACACGCTTGTCCGTAGTTGAACCCTTTCTATATTATACGTTCTCTGCTTTATATTTTAAAATTTAAATATGTACAATCATTTCTTGTTTTTTATGTAAAATTGAAAAAATAAATAAAAAAATCTCTATAATTCGTATATTCTGTATGTTGCCTCTATAAGTTGTATAACTTGATAACTTGAAAAACGCCATAACTCGTATTTAAATTGTGGTCCCTTGCAAATACGAGTTATCGAAGTTTCACTGTATATGGATACGTCCTAAAGAGCAACGTATCACCAAAACTGTTCAATCACTTGCTTGAGTCTGTCTAGTTTTTAAATAGATTTAAAATTTTATAACTTATTGATAGGCTTTAAGAAAAAGCAGATAAAATAAAAATAATAATTTTGCAAAAAAAAAAATGTATACCTATTGTCACAATAACTGATTTTATCATTTAAAAAAAATTTAAAAGCTTTTTTATTTACGTTTACTTTGGAATTAATCCTTATCAAAATAAATGCTTCATATTTAAGTGTGCTTTAATAGCATTATAGCCCTGACAGACGACAGCGTTGCATTAGCGGGCTTAATTAACATTTACTTGCGCATTTGACCCACGTTAATGCAAATTTGTAATTCACAAGATTTTCGAAAGTAAAAACAATAAAATCATTTAAGAACCCTTAACTGAACTTAATTTTGAACAAACTTCAAGTATAATGGCCAAGCGTCAAGGACAGCAGCAACTCCCCGTTACTGAATTATTTAAGGAAGCACCGAGAATCTATCCATACTTTGGCGATGGAGAAAATATCCTCACATCATCTTGCGAGCAGTCGATGTAATTCTTCCTCTCTTCAATGCATTCGACAACATAGCGATACAATAATATATTCTGAAGAGGAAAATTTACACCAAAATACAGGGGRAAGCCCTCCGGGTCATCGAGACATTGAGTGAGCCGGCAACATGGAAAGACATCAAAACGGAACTAGGACAAATGCTAACGCATACACATGAAATTAAGCACGAAAGAATTACAACAAAGGACAGACCTTCATACGCAAAAATATATCGCTATACATGAAAAGCAAATGCAGAAAAAAAAAACAAGTAATGAAGGGCTAAACTCGGGTGTCACCAAACATTTTATACTCTGGCATCAAATACCGTATTTGTGTAAAGTTTTATTCCGCTATCATCATTGGTTCCTAATGTATATATTAWACAGAGAAGGCAATAGATGGAATTCAAAATAGCGTTATATTGGAAGAAGGCGTGGTTGTGAACCTCACCTATATTTCGTACATGTCATCAGGGTGTTCAGAGACTATTATATACCGAATTTCATTGAAATCAGTCGAGTAGTTCCTGAGATATGGTTTTTGGTCCATAAGTGGGCGACGCCACGCCCATTTTAAATTTTTAAAGAAAACCTGGGTGCAGCTTCTTTCTGATATTTCTTCCGTGAAACTTAGTGTTTCCGACGTTTTTTGTTAGTCGGTTAACGCACTTTATTAATTTTCAACATAACCTTTGTATGGGAGGTGGGCGTGGTTATTATCCGATTTTTTCCATTTTTGAACTGTATATGGAACCACAAAACAAATCTGTAGAGTTTGGTTGACATAGCTATAGTAGTTTCCGTGATACGTACAGAAAACTTAGTAGGGGGCGGGGCCACGCCCACTTTTCCAAAAAAAAATACGTCCAAATATGCCCCTCCCTAATGCGATACTTTGTGCCAAATTTCACTTTAATATCTTTATTTATGCCTTAGTTATGACACTTTATAGGTTTTCGGTTTTCGTCATTTAGTGCCAGGAACCAGGAAATGCGTGTACCAAGTTTCATCATGATATCTCAATTTTACTTGAGTTATAGCTTGCACGGACGGACGGACGGACAGACAACCGGATTTTAACTCTACTCGTCACCCTGATCACTTTGGTRTATATAACCCTATATCTGACTCTTTTAGTTTTAGGACTTACAAACAACCGTTATGTGAACAAAACTATAATACTCTCTTTAGCAACTTTGTTGCGAGAGTATAATTAAGGAAATGYTACAACAGGGGATAATACTGGAAATAATAATGGAAAGTTATTTACCATATAACTCACCCCTTTGGATAGTACCGAAGAAAATAGGCAAACTAAAATGGAGGCAAGTCGTGGATTACAGCAGTCTTAATGAGATTACTGTAAATGGCAAATATCCGAAACCAGATATGGATAGAATTTTAGAGAAACTAGGATGAACTCAATACTTTACAACCCTGGATCTTGTAAAAGGATTCCATTAGGTTCTAATTAAAGAAAGAAAACGGCAACTCAACTCAACTCCTATAGGACACTATGAATACATCAGAATGCCATTCGGGATCAAAAACGCCCCAGTAACTTTCCAAAGCCTAATAAATTCAGTACTTAAGCTAAGCCCACAATGSATTAGTCTAAAAAGTCTTTGTCTAATAAGACACAAAAATGTTATAATAAGCACTAAGCGAAGTACAATGCGACATTTTGTCTTTTTGTCTCGCTTGGTGTGCATTGAAATAAAACGAAAACAGAAGAAAGCGAATATTTTCGTGGKTGCATCCGTACAACTAGAATCGCGATTCAGAAAATATTATTACACATTTGATTTCTGAGTTGAGAATGCATCCGGAAAAGTTTCGAAATTTCACAATACTTTCGAATATTTGCCGTATTTAATAAAACATTTAAGCAAAATACAAACAAACAAAATTTAAATAAACTTTTTATATATAAATATTTTGACATACAGACATATATATACATATATCACACATTGACCTACATTTTCGATCAAAAGTCAACTATAGGTACCAGAGTCTAAATATTCGGTACTTATGGACTGGAACAGTTTTTATTGCATTTAAACAATTTTTGGTAATATGGTGGCCCACATTAAAGACATTATTTTTGCGAAGATAAATACCTTTATATTCATTGCTTCCTGTTATGTGTACTAAAAACTGAACGAATCAAGTGGTGGTCAAGTTTAGTGTCCTATATAAAAAGTAGGTGTGGTTGTTGCCCAAATTCATGCACAATGTGACATAAGGATGTTGAAAGAATGCCACGTAACTAATTTTATCAAAATCGGTTGGTCGGGTCCCGAGATATAGGATTTCACTAAAAAGTGGGTGGTGCCTCTCCCATCGTCCAATTTTCACAACAGCTCCTATAAGGCTCTCTCATACAATCTCGGTGGTAAAGTTTAATGTTTCTAAAGTATTTAGTTATTGCTTTTTTGTGTAACACTATATAACAGTGATCTGGTTTTTACTCCGATTTCATTCATTTTCACACTGTCGGTAGAAGTTTTTATAAAATTTGAACTCAGTAAATTTGGTTGTTGTATTTGAAGTGGCTTAGGAAATATTTACATGAAACCTTTTAAAGAGCGGGGCCTTGCCCACTTTTTCAAAAAGGTGTGCCTCTTACGATCCTCTGTTTCAAATCAATTTTCTTAGTTATGGCATTTTATATGTTTTCGGATAGTTGTGATTTATTGACGAGGCTGTAATCTGATAATGTCCTTCTACGAACTCGAAATTTTTTTTGTACTAACTACATACCAAGTTTCATCAAGATATCTCAATTTTTACACAAGTTACGGCTTGCATGGATGGACGGGCGGGCAGTCAACCGGATTCCACCTTTTTTCGTCATCCTGATCATTTATTTATTTATAACCCTATATCTATCTCGTTTAGTTTTAGGTGATACGTACAAYCGTTAGGTGGACAAAATTATAATACTCTGTAGCAACTGGTTGCGAGAGTATAAAAACATACAGAAACTGAAGTTACCGCAAACGGTTAAACAAATTAAATCGTTTATAAAAATATACAAATTCGTTCGAGAAACTGAAAGCACTTCCGATTAATCCACCGGTACTCAAGTATCCGGATTTTAAAATAAAACACAACAGATGCTCAAATTAGGAGAACATCACATTAACATAAGATACGTCAAGGAAAAGGACAACACTGACGCTGACTCTATAAGCAGAATAAATCCTGAAGCAGGTGAAATTAATATCCTACAGGAAAATGAGAATATGAGTACCATGGCAACAATCCACTCTCAAGAGGAATTGCATGACCATTTTGGTATCTTGGAAACTGCCGTTAACAGATACGCAACACAGATAATTTTTACTCATTCAAAAAATCAGGAGTCACAATTTATAAATGGAAAACATAAAATTTTTATTAGCGAAAAATAACGGAAATTATGAAAAACTAAAAACTATATCTTAATACAAGGATCAAAGAAGTTAATACAAAAATATGTAAATAACTGTGAATTATGCAATAAGGCGAAAGACGACCGAATACATATTAAGAAAACGTACAAGCTTATCGAAACACCTATGGCTATTAACCAAATTATACSTATGGATGTTTACACAAACAAAAAGCATAATGTTATCACTTTTATAGATAAATTTTCAAAGTATGCAATGTCACTAACCTCAGAATATACTGCTTCTATTTCACAATAGTAGAAAAAATTAGACTTTATCTCTCTCAGGGGTAAACTAACAAAAATTATAACAGACAATGAATTTAACTCAGTAAACAAAAAAGAACTCTTAAGACAGGAACCCCTTGACGTTCATTTTAGAAAACCAAATAACCACATTTAGAAAGTGTACACAATACTACTTCCGAAAAATGTAGAACACTGGAGGCTAGATATCACCACTATCAACTCAGTCCACTCCAATAGATAAAGCGAAAATTTGCAAAACTCGAGAGGATAATTAAAAACTTTAAAGCCCTTAGGCATAAATACCAACCAAGATATCGCAAACTAAATTTACAAAAACTAAATTTAATATTAAAAGCAAAAAGAAATTTTCTGATGATATGGATCCCAAGCTCTTTGATAATACTACATTAACATTTAATTTACAGCATGAAATCAATACGGTGTTTGCCCATTTTACTAAATCTTTCCATTATTTCTTTTGGTTCCACAACAATGTTGTAGTTTATATTGAGAAGCGCTAAGCCGTGGATCATCGTTGTTCTGAGCCAAGCATTTGTGGCTGCAAAGTGCAGAGTACGTGAAGGAGAATATGAATATATATATCCGTATCTCAAGTGCTGAGGGCTTCTAAGGCAAAAGGCACTTTTGTTCTCTTAGTGATTTTCAATTTCCATTGTTGTTGAAAAATCGATACTTCTGTTTTGAGCTTCGTTTTTTGCAGTTTCTGGGCAAGATTTTCCCCAAATGTCTAACTAGGCATTCAATGAGTACAGTTAAATCCTTTTCTTCCAAATTTAAGTTMAATTTTGGTARCAGCTGACATAAATCTCAACTTTCCAGAACTTCATGGGAAATGTATGTAGAAACCCTGTAAAAGTCTTCACAGCTTTGAGATGAGTGATTGTTTCGATAACTCTGATGACCACATGCTCTAAGTTTTTTTCACTTCAACATCTAATTTTTCAGCCATGTGTGTAGCACAAAAAATTTCATTAAAGGGATGATCAGTATGCTTTCCTCGTGTGTTCAGTTTTGCAACCAATGTTGTTATGACCCTTCGCAAGGTTGATTGATTCATTCTGCTGAATCACACTAAGTGGCTGCATAAGTGACAAAACATCCAGTGTTTAAAAAACTGCAGTCGAATTAGCAGAAGTCGCAATATTATTGCTATTCGCTACTTCAACTGCGAGCGATATCAAAAAGTATGCAATTGCTTTTGCTTCTACTTCTGAAAAAATCAGAAGTCGCATGCTTTGACTGGCGCAAAAATCAAACAGCTACGAAAATCAGAAATCAGCGTAAGTCACCGTTATTCGTTTTTCTGCTTTCTGCTTTGCTGTTGCTTTCGATCGTATACATAAGTTGCCGCAACAGCTATCGACAATTTTAGACAGTCGTCGGCAGTCATCAACTTCCTCGATTAAAACAGTACGAAAAAAAAGATTAAAATTGAAGTCAATAAAAAACAACTGTTAAGATCTTACATTGGATTGGTAACGGAAGACAGCATTCCTTTTAATGTTTTAAATTCACCAAACATGAGGAATATTCTCGATCCAACTTGTGAAGGTCTTAAAACTGCGGATGGACAAATAATGAAATTAAATGCATTAAACTGCAAAAATACTTTGAAAGTAGTGGGAAATTATATAAGGAATCACTTAACAAATGAACTGAAGAACAAATTATTATCTTTAAAAATAGACAGTGCAACCCGATTGTCCAGAAATATATTTGGAATAAGTGCGCAATACATAAACGCGGTTGAAATAAAATCAATCATTTTAATTTAAATCAAATAGTATCCATAACTTCTGATACCGGTGCGAATATGCTAAAAACAACAAATATTTTATCATTTGTTTCCGAACAAAATAATGAAACGTACCACGAAGGGTGCACCAACGATGATTATATACMAGAAATCGAGCTTATGGAAACAGTGCCCTATGTATTAATAGGCAATATTCAAGTTTGTCGTTGTGCTGCACATACAGCACAGCTGGTTGCTCTTGATGTGCTGAAATCATTGGATATTATGAAGTATTTACTCAATTGCAGAAATATGACACAATACATAAGAAAAATATCCAATGGATATTGTGAAATATTTGAATTAAAAAAATTGAAAATGCCACAACTAGATTGTCCAACCAGATGGGGATCTACTTACACAATGTTAAACAACTTATTGGAAGCAAAAGATATTTTAAGTAAAATTGAATATATTAAAAACAAATCRGATGAAGAGAATTTTGATCTAGATTCCTCGTTTATTGAGGCATATCGCAATGTTTTCAGTCCCTTGCAAAAAACCATAAAAAGATTTCAAGAGGAACAATTACATTATAGTACCTTTTACTCCCAATGGCTCAATCTTAAAATATCTAMAGAAAAATTAGTAAAGGATACCAATCGATACCAGCTCTAATGAAATTCAGAACTATTTTTTTTTGATGAGGAAGACGAAATGTTAGAAGCGTACTTATATCAAGGCGTTAAATCAGAAGTCAACAGTACAATCGATGTCTATTCAAAAATTGAAAACCTGAAACTTTCTTATCAAAGGATTGACATAGACGTGTTGTGTTATTGGAAAGGAAAACAGTATACCGACCAGGAATTATAGGCAATTAGTAAGGTTTGTTATGCCGTACCGCCAACTCAGGTAAATGAAAATAGCCTAATTAATTAATGTTTTCTCATTTATTTATTATTTTTATAACAGGTGTCGATTGAACGAGCTTTCTCTACTTTAAGACTGTTGCTTACCGACTATCACAATCGATTAAGCCACGATGTTCTTGAGAACATATTGCTAGTAAAATTAAATCCTAGCTGTCTGGACATGGCCATTGATACGTAATGAATTAGTAATGAATGTAATGAAAGCAATGAAAAATTAATTTACTGTTATGTTTTTATGTTATTTTATTCCAACGAATTTTGATTTAGTYTTTTATTTTTGTAAACTTAAGAAAAATTAAAAAAGTTGAAAATTAACACAATATTTAAAAAAAAAGCAAGTACACTATAAGTAATTGCCAAACATTTCTTTAAAGTAGTAGCTAATCAAAAACGGTCGCAACGGCCGACTTCCCCGAATCGGACGCTTCTTGCTTTTTGCGACTTACGCTGCTGCTCGAAAAAATCAGCGACAAAAATCAAAAGTAGCCAAAAGCCGAATGCATTACTTTTCACAACTGTGACTGCCGACGACTGTCGAAAATTGTCGATAGCTGTTGCGGCAACTTATGTATACGATCGAAAGCAACAGCAAAGCAGAAAGCAGAAAAACGAATAACGGCGACTTATGCTGATTTCTGATTTTCGTAGCTGTTTGATTTTTGTGCCAGTCAAAGCATGCGACTTCTGATTTTTTCAGAAGCAGTAGCGGAAGCAAAATCATATGAACTGAAACTTACCGCAGTTTTTTRAACGCTGAAAACATCACTGAGATAGAAAATTCCAATAATAAATTCAAAGTTGCACAGACTGTGACTAGATTCGACGCTTTTACTGCAATCGTTCTTTTATTCATTCCATTCAACCAAAGCATGTTTCAACTCGTGCCAAGTACTTTCAAATTTATTATTATATAAATTTGAACACTAAAGTGACAAGTTGTTGTCAATACCATTTCTCGCGCGGAAGTCGAGTACCGAACGACCGCAGCGGCTTACTGAACAAAATTTGAGAAGTTCACAAGCACGTGCGGGAGAATCAATTATCGAATGATCGCAGCGGCATGCTGAACAAAACTTCAGAGCCTCCCAAGTACGCGCTGGAGAATCGAGTACGGATTGTGTGCAGCGGCTTGAAAAGCAAAATCTTAGAAATATATGTACAAGCTCGCACTAGGGAGTCTGGCTCTGAGCATTACCAATGCCTTCTTGATCAGAGAGATAGATAACAGACGTCAACGACTAGAGGTCGTAATCAATTGTTAGCCAATGGTAACAGATTGGCTTTCAGATACGATCCACAGACAGACTATGCTCAACAGCCTTCCGTCTCAATCGGAGCTATGAATGCTCTAAGTGTTCTGCCGAAAAATGGGCACCGGTATGTGCTGTGCTTCTGGAAAGGTCAACATGCAGGAGTCGTTACAGACAATCAAAAATTTATTGACAAATAATCACACACATTCTGTGAATTTTTTAAAAAAACATGCGTAGGTACAATACCCTTTCTTAAATGACGTCGTTTGGGGCAAAAGAAATAAGAAAGGATAATTTAAAGTTAATTATTCACTCCGGACGCCCACCAGAAACAGCATACCCGGGTAGATATAATGCTTCAGCTTCAAACGAGATAGCAGTCCTCTTGATTGACGGAGAAAATTCCAAAGAGATATAGTTCTGCATGGTAGAGGCGACCGACTTAAAAGGGTGTATGCAATTTTATGCATTTAGGTTGATGATTAGAGCTAATTGTTTCAATCCAATATATTACTACCGAGATTTATTTAGTCAATTTATTGTCGATATGATGCCAAAAATAATATCAGAAAGATTGAATTATTGAAAATCTTGAACAGCAATCAATATATTCTATTTGCAAAAATCGGTCTCTTGGTAAACTATTACAAGACGTCTCATTGATTAAGTGGGATGAATGTACCATGAGCCAGAAAGAACATAAAGAGTCCGTAGACATTAAAAGACCTTAAAAACTTCTCTGCTCTCATGGACAGAATAACTTTTGTATTTGCTGGAGATTTCCGACAGACTCTTTCTGTCATTAACGGAGGTACGCGAGCACATATCATCAAAGCTTTTGAAATGATTGCTTAATACCTGTGCGAAGCCGGAGCGGGCTGCTAGTTTTATTAATACATTACAACTAGTTCAGGCAAAAGAAAGGACTAACAGCAACTTGAAATGATTTAAAAGTATAGTTATTACAAAATTACAGAGCTACAAAATACTCTGAGACTATTGGCTAATTTGAAAAATCGCTGGGCTTGAGGCGTTTCAGTCGTCTTTGTGGTCTCTAGAAGTTAACAGGGCTACTTCTTCATCACAATGGTGTAGCAATCTTGTACATGTGATACTGTAATTTTTCATATTTCTGCGTTAACCGAGATTATGACTAGATCACGCTCTACATCAGTACATCTAAAATACCAGGGCGCTTTAACAATTAGTCTCACTTTTGAAATTTTTGTATGACTTTCTTATTATTTGCGTTAGTACATTCTCAGAGTTGTGCATCAAAGCTTCATATCGGTCGGATTATTTGTTTGTAGATAAGTAATTTATTCTCGATGGATAACGCTGATTTGTTACCAATTAACTAATTTATATTTTTCAGTCACAAGTCCAGCTCCTTCCATTTTTTACGTGAAGATTCCAGCGTAGCGTAGAGTCAAGGTCATTCCTAAGTACTTAGCGGAGTTAAAGTACGGCATTCGTGCACCGTCTATGAAAATGTGTAAGTGCTGATCTTTTTTTTTTGTGAAAACAATGTGTACATAAAGGACTAACAAACGACTTGAATATTATTTAAATAAAATAGTGATAAAACGATGTGGTATATGTATATGTACATAGTATGTACATTAGGGTGATTCAAAAAAAACTTTTTTTAATGTTTTTTTCGTTTGGTACTCTGAAAAATGGGTTCCTAGACACCTCTAMGGAAGCCTCTCCAAGAATGAGTTCCTAATTGTAACGGGAATGTCCTCCTACTTACAGTTTTCTATTTTTTCTTATTATCATATAGAAAACTTTATATCTCGCTTCCAACTACTTGAAAAAATATTTTGTTCCTTAGATTTTGTAGGAAATTTACTGCTCTATAAAAATGGTCTATTATGCTTTTTATGTTAATAAAAAAAAATTTTTTTTCTTTTGGTACTTTGAAAAATAGGTTCATAGACATCTCTCAGAAAGCCTCTCTAAAAACCTATGAGTTTCATCATTAATGTATATTAAATAGACATGAAATATATTTTTTTAGAATCACCCTAATGTACATATTAATGATAGCTGTATTTATGTGAAATGAAAGTTAAAACTAATAAAATTTATGTTGTTAGGAGCTTTTCATTGTTTTCTCCTCTTTTGTTTGATTTTTATCCCATCTACGACGTCATTTCCATTAAAAGGGAATCAAACAAGTAAGGAAGCTAAGAGCTAAGATCGGGTGTCACCGAACATTTTATACTCTCGCATGATAAAGCGVTAATCGAGATTTCATTATTCGTCATTTACATATTTTTTTATTTTTCTGTAAAATTAATTAGATTAAATCAATTGTGTACTTTGAGTATTGAATTGTATTTCCATTTATTTTAATTGTATTGAAAAGTTACGGTCCGACCACGACAATTTTTCCACAAGGGATACCTCAGCTCAAATACCGTATTTGTTAAAAGTTTTATTCCGCTATCATCATTGGTTCCTAATGTATATATTATATAGAAAAGGCATCAGATGGAATTCAAAATAGCGTTATATTGGAAGAAGGCGTGGTTGTGAACCGATTTCACTCATATTTCGTACATGTCATCAGGGTGTTAAG
>NW_017535266.1:0-11293 GCF_001853355.1 Bactrocera latifrons
TCGGCCGATAGCCCATGATGCTAGTGCTGCGTATTTTCTTAAGTTTGTATAATAATTGTATTATTATGTAAGCTTTTATAAAATAAAAAAAAATTAAAAAAATAAAACTAACACTAGTAAGATAATTGAAGGAATATACAGTTTACCACTTCAAATACATACATAAATCAGTTTACACTGAGAGAAATTTAATTCGTTTTGTCAAAGATTTTAATATACAAAAAAAATCATAAAAATTTATCAAAAAAGGTTGCTAAATTTATTTCAGAAAGTGACAGTTTAACAAAATACTGCATCAAACTAGAATCCACTGTTTCACATAATATTTCCACAGATTATTTGAACCGTATTCTTGTAAACATATGTATGTACCGCAGCATTGTCAGAAAAAACGTTACTTTTGTGGGACCGATCGATCTCATTAAGAAGAAAATGCCCACCGTGGCACCATATGAAAGACTTTCCACCTATCCAATATGAAATAGCTGAAAGGTTATAGGAAAAAATAGTAAGAACTAAAAATGTTAAACACAACCAAAGTAGAAGTTTCAAAAGACCCCAAGTTAGAGCAAAAACAATTTAGACAAAAGCTTTCACAAAACGCAATCGTTCATATCCGAACAGAAAAAACATACATAGTGCGAACTATGTAAAAGAAAGCATAAATTTATATCTTGCGAGTAGTTTAAAAACCTAAAAATTGAATGAAAGAAACAATTACGTGAGATCCGAAAAATTATGAACAAATTGCTTGTCATATGCACATATTATTATATTTTAGTTTATAAATGAGCCTTAATAGACCAGGAATCACAACGATCATTCATAGCGTCTGATTCACAAAATAAAGTAAAATTGCCGAAAAAACAATCAAGTTTAGAAATTACGGGCATGGGCGGATAAAATCTGGCCCATTACTTTAATTTCCCTCCAAGCGGATAAGCGAATAAAAATAGATGCTATAGTCCTACCGCAACTTACTAACATGCTTTCAACCGATCATAAAAAAGCAAGCATTGGCAAAACGTTTCACACTTAAGGGGCTATACACGTATGACACTTTCATAAAACAAAATGTTTTTTATTTGCTTTTTCGATAGTTTATATTTCCAAAAATACACTGTGAAATCGGCAAGGTCGTATCTTGAATATTTTTTGGATGGCAGCGTTCTAAAGAGCGACCGCTCACATGTATAATCATATACGAGTACGAGTAAAACTTTAAACGCGTTTTCCTTGAAACGAATTTTTCAAAATTGCTGATGTCATAACTCAACGAGAAATTAATCGATCGACTTCAAATTAAAAAAACTACAACTTTTTATCTAAAAAACTAATTTTTTTTTCAAATTTACGCAATTTTGTTAATTTTTGATATTTTTTAAAGATTGTAGGTCATTGTATAGGAAATAACTTCAAGTTTAATTAACATTTTACAGAACGTGTGAATTACCTTTTTGTGTGTCAGACTTAACAGCTTTTACTGCTTGTTATGAACGTTTTATTGCTCGTCGTGGTCGTTGTGAAAGAATATGTAGTGATAATGGTACATCATTTGTGGGGCAGCTAGAGAGATACGCAAGGCAACGGAGGTATGGTACAAAAAGGAGGTATTACAGCCTTTAACCGGAAAAGGGATTTACCAGGCAGCGGTAAAGTCAATCAAATTTCATCTAGTTCGGCCATTTTTCTTCATGTACTATCCTTGGAAAACTCTCAATCTGACTCACCAATATCGAATCGATACTTAATTCACGTCCTGTACATCCGCTAAGTGACCATCCGTCTGGTCTTCAATTTTTGACATCCAGACGTTTTTTAATAGAAGAACCACTAGCAAAATGCCTTGTTAATAGTCTGTCGCTCTTTCCACTGTTTAATGCATTTAGCCGATGAATTCTCTGGAATATCGAACGGCTTCCATTTTCGTGACAGAATATTATCAAAGCGCTTTTGGGTCAGATGGCAAAATGAATATTTGGCAACACTACAGGAACGCTGATTAAATGTGAGAATTTTTAACCAGAACTTCGTCTTGGCAGCGATAATTTGGTGTGTATAAGTGTATGTATTCTACCCATAGACATAGAAAATAAATAAAGTTTATGACTAGTCGTAGTCGCCGATAATCTTTGAAAAGCTTTTTCGGTGGGACTGTTACGAATTCGCTGAATTGATCCGATATGTCATCGTAATGATAATGTCCGAGGTATAAAGCCCAAAGTAGAAAATGTGTATTAGTATTCATCTGAGATTGAACGAATAAATACCGTTGGGTTTTTTTTTGCCATTTTTCCCAACATGACAAAATTATCTTGTTTTGATTTAATTATTGTTTTATGTTCAGATTTCAATGGTTTATCTTGGATGGAATAAAGGTAAACAAACTAGAATAACGACTAAATCAGTTGATGCTCGTGCTGGAAATTTGATAGACGTACATTCGGATGTCGTAAAACAAAAATGCTAAGAAACAGATAATGACACTAAATATTGTAATTCACAATTTAGTAAATTTATGCGTGAATGTAGTATTGCTGATCAAAAACCATATACGCCCGAGCAGATCGGGTTTGCTGAGCAGTTGGATTGAGGGAATGAGGTGCATGTCACTGGATTCCGGCCTACAAAACATATTTCAGACAAAAGCTGTGAATATGGAAGTGTATTTAATAAATCGTATTCCATGTAGTGGTAATAGTCAAAGTCCGGGAGAAATATGTTTCGGTGTGAATCGGAATTTAAAGCACTTATTCATTGTTGGTTGTACAACGATGGTTCGCCCGGAACCCGACTGATCGATTTCGACATGCGTGGCATTGTTTTCATATTCGTATGACACGTTGTGAAAATGAACGAAATCGGATAATAGCTACGCCTACTTCCCATATAGCACAACTTAAAATTCCACTTGATTCGTTCAGTTTACACAAATGAAGAACCAAATAATTAGGGTTTTCACAAGTCTCATAAAGTTATAAGCTGTAACGATTCGAAAACATAGCACTGAGAATTGTAAATGTGTAAACTCATTTTTGTATAAAATCCAGCAACAATTTTTTTAAACATGTGTAAAAATTTATAATTTTATGATTTTACGATGCTTTACGACGGGTTGTGAGTACCCCAAGTATTATATAACGGGTTACAACTTTGCACGGATAATGTTGTGCGACCTTATGACCAAAAATTATTCGAGCACCTAGATACTTAAATGTTCGGTTGCACTCGAACTTAATCCTTACTTATTAAAAAAATAGTATTCTATAGTACGATTTGTGTTTTTTTTTTTTTGATATTTGTCACGGCCTAAAAGTGCGAGAGCGAATCAAAATTAGCGTTTTTATAACATTTTCCATTATAGCCAGATCAGACAAAAAATAATTTTTATGATTAAAAATTACTATATAGTGGTTGTTTATGCGACTTCACGGCATCTCTCCCCTCCTCACAACATTCATCACACTACGCAACACACAGCACAACATTCATCCCACAACCTACATCATCATACCACGCCCATGCAACAAACCAACCACACTAAACACACACAAAGGGAAATATATACATACATATATAAATTGCTACATTTTTATATATGTATCTTTAATTTAACCAAATCCATAAGGGATACATAATCAAAGCGTAAGTATTCCGACCACATAATCAGTGAAACTAAGAAAATGAAAAAATAAGAGAAGAAAAAAGTTAAAAAAGTGAAGAAAATTGCGGGCATATATTAACAAATAGCATTAAACGGGCGCGTTATAGCATAAAACAAAGGTCAATAACCTCATCTCTACAAAGCACATAAACAGGCGCGATATAATACAAATTAACTAACCAAAGAAACTAACTTCCACTCACTCTTGCTCCCGAGGGTAACCTTAAACCTTTTCGTGGGAGAAGGGCGATACGAATGCCGTCACCTATCCTCTCCATCATCTGGGACGAGATTATCTTGCCTTTGCCGCACCCCTCTGCTGTTATCTGCAGAAGTGAGTGCTTGGCTACTTGACCCATTATATGGAGTGGTGTAAGTTCCAGCAGGACCTCCAAAGCTGCCGTCGGACAGGTTCGCATAGCGCCCGTCATGCAAACACATGCTAGCCGCTGAAGCTTCGATAGTYGGTTAACCACCGAAGCCTGCGACGTTACAGAGGCCCAGGACACCGCCCCGTAAGTAAATATCGGTCGCACAATCATGGTGTRCAACCACCTAACGATCTTTGGCTTGCAGCCCCAGGATTTACCCGCCAGCCGTTTGCACACCATTAATACTTTTGTAGCTCTGACTAGCGTTTGGTTCACATGCTGCTTCCACCGCAGGGTGGAATCCAGCGTAAGGCCCAGGTATTTGACCTTGCTAGTCATCTCGATCTCTCTGCCCTCAGGTGTGAGGTTCCTCAAGCCGGGTAGGAACCTGCGCCTTGTGAAAGGGGCTACGGTTGTCTTTGAGGGGTTGATGTTCAGTTCCACTCCTCTGCACCACAACTTTGCCAGATTTATACCCCGTTGCACTAGGTCACAGAGAGTATCTTCAAATTTTAGTTCATCCACGACAAGGCTCCATAGTAGGGGTGATAGCACACCTCCCTGTGGACAGCCTCTAGTCGCTCCCAGGCGGATCTTTGTTCCGCCTGCCCTGGTCTCGGCGATCCTGGTGCGCAGCACGCCCTCTATCCATCTGCGCACCGGTGCTGCCACATTTCTTCTTTCCATCGCCCTGGCTACACTCTTATGAGATGTATTGTCGAAGTATGTATGTACGTATATTTTTGCGTTATTATTATTTTGTTTCTTTTTGATTTCTTATCTCAAAAGATACACGTACTAAGAAATACAAATATACAAATTAATCGCGAGTATATCGCAGATACGTTTAACTGATACACGGTAAAACAAAAAAAAATTATTATTATTATATACAAATATTTTTTGGTTTTTGACAAGTTATGCGGTGAATACGTGTTCGCAAATTTATATATATATATATATTTTTTTTTAGGCCGTAAGGAGGGTTTAAAATGCCTTCGCACCATGTAGGGATCGTCATCCTACGTGAGTGGTGTACCCACTAAAACACTCCCCCCTTCTATCATGGAATTTTTCCCTACCCCGGGACCGCTTTCGCATTACTTCAGGGCAAGGTTTCCAAGATGGACCCATTACAGGTCAATTTCTACTCTCCCTGCGTCCAGGGATGCCTACGATTTTGTAGCCAGCGTCAAGCTATTTGGCTCGGGAGTCCGCTAATCACTAGCACTGCGGGTTCGGATACAGTGAGGTATCAGGGCTGCTGTTCTCTGCACTTTGGCGAGCACTTTTTGTCTATGTTCTATATTTAATGTATCGGCCCATATTTCGCTACCGTATAGTAGCACTGACTGTGTTGTGTCCATGAGCAGTTTCCTTCTACTTGCAACTGGGCCTCCGGTGTTTGCCATAAGTCTTGATAGCGCCATGGTTATATTGGCTGACTTCTTTGCAGCATGCTGGATTTGAGCCCTGTACGTCAATTTGTTGTCCATTCTTATTCTTAGGTATTGGTTTCGACACCATGTCTGTGTTCGTATCATAACTTGTGTCAGTCGACGCCTGGCCATTTCGGTATTACGCGCGGTTATGACGGCGGCGATGTCGTCTGCATAGCCAACGAGGTAGCAATCGTCAGGCATTTCAACGTTTAAAATTMCGTCGTAGCTGGCATTCCATAGATCTGGTCCAAGTATTRATCCCTGCGCTGCTCCAGAGGTTATTTCTTTACTTTTTGGGCCGTCACTCGTATCATAAGTAGTTTCCTGTCTTTAAGATAGCTTCGTATCATTTTCATCAAGTAGAGGGGCGTTTTGAAGCGACTTTCTAGTGCGTCGATCATATTTTCCCACTTTGCGCTATTGAATGCATTTCGTATGTCAAGTGTTGCGAGGAGAACTATTGGCCTGGAGAAGTTGTTCTTTCGATGCGCTGCCTCCACGCTGCGCACGACGTCTTCCACAACTCCGATAGTGGACCTGCCTGGTCTGAAGCCATGTTGTCGCTCTGATAGGCCTCCAGCATCGTTTATTGCGGCTATGATTCGGGGTTTCAACAGTCTTTCTAGTAGCTTTCGTGCTGTATCTAGCATGCATAGAGGTCGGTATGCTAATGGTGTTCCTGGGTCTCCTTTGCCTTTGCTTATTAGGGTCAGATGCTGCCTCTTCCATATTTCTGGGAAAATTCCCTCGTTCAAGCATGCATTGTACATGGATAGCAGTAAGTGCGGGCGTTCCAGAGCGATTAGCTTTAACACTTCCACTGGTATCCCATCCGGCCCAGGGGCTTTTTTGGTCTTTAAAGTATTTGCTGCCGTGTACATTTCCTCCAGAGTGAAAGGCGAACATGAGCTCTCTTGTGCATTCTGGTGCGTCTCTTCCCAGGTCATGGATGCTCCATAGCTGTGGCATTTAATTCAGGGGTGGACTGTTTTCTCCGAGTATTTTCATTACGACCTTATATCCGAGACCCCACGGATTTTTGTTTATATCGTTACGTTGTGTGCAATATGTAAAGGAGGTCACAACATAAGATCTTGCGAGAAGTTTAAAAGAATGTCTGTTTCAGATAGGAAAAATCTTGTCCGACAACATAAACTTTGTATCAACAGTCTGTCCAATTCTCACGTTACAAAAGACTGTGAAAGCAAATTTCATTGTGTGTACTGTCAATGAAGACATCACTCATTGCTTCATATTACAAATTTGCAAAATATGAAGCAAAATCAATTTCATAAAACCACCGGGATAGTCACTACAACCAAAAGTGGTAATCCCGAAATCTCAAATCCCGAAAAAAGGGAAGAACAACCCTGTTGCTCTAAAGCAGCAAAAGTTCAAGCTCTTCATTCAGAAAACGAAAGCAAAATTCTTTTAACCACTGCGGTCATCGCTATTGACCATAGAGGAGAATTAAGAGCATTAACAGATCGAGGTTCTCAAAGATTATTTATATCATCTACTGCGTTGAATACATTCAGAGATGGAGTGTTTTCGTAAATCCGGACAACATGACCTAGCCAGCGAAACCGCTGTCTTTTAACTCGTTGAACTATGTCTATCAATGCCGTCGTATACCTCGTACAGCTCATCGTTCCATCGATTGCGATATTCGCCGTAGCCAATGTGCAAAGGACCATAAATCTGGAGGATGGAGTCATGTGTAGAAGTTCACGCAAGAGAGGAAAGTTCTCTGATCGCCATTCACTTGAGAGTGGCCAGAAACGATTCTTTTACATATGACTCAAGCAGCTCACGACTTCCGGGTCTTGACCAAGTATCCTCTGGGTAGCCTAAGAACATCCGTTTGAAGGCGAGCTAWAGTGAGAAGGCGAAACATCCCCTGCATAGGGTTGTGCGCTGGGTTTGGGACCCGCCACGTAAAAAAAACACCCCCAATGAAAAAGTGACTTAATACATTAAATAATTCTTCAAGGTATAGAAAAAATATGCAATAAATTGTTAGCCCAAAATACAATCTTTGGGTGGATGTTAAGTGGCCAAGTCACAGAAAATTTAATTAATTAATTAATTCCTTTATTAATTCCTTTACAACTGAAGTTAAAAATATTTCAAACGAATATTTAAATAATGAACTGAAAAAATTCTGGGAAGTAGAAGAATTACCTCAGACTACTCAACTTTCAGAAGAAGACCAGGCATTCGAAGCCCATTATAAGGCTATAACAATAAGAAATGAAAATGGTCGTTATGTTGTGCGACTCCCTTTCAAACCCACCTTCCCAGATTCTATAACTCTAGGTCACTCTAGAAAATCAGCAGCCCAGCAATTTCTAAGCTTGGAAAAACTCTGATAAAGGAAAGTGAGCTCAAATCAGCGTATGATAATGTGATGGATGAATATCTAGACCTCAATCATATGGAAGAACTGGAGAAAGTGTCTAAAGGTAGATATTTATTTTTTTATCTGCCACATCACGGGGTAATCGACCTGATAAAATCATAATGAAAGTACGAGTGGTAGTCAATGCCTCAAAGTGTACAAGCTCAGGTAAATCGCTTAACGACGTCTATATACTGGCCTAACCTTACAACCTGATCTTATGCTGCTAATACTAAATTGGCGCATGTTTAAATACGTTTTTAATGGGGATTTAGAGAAAATGGACAGACAAATTCTAGTACATAAAGATGACCAAGATTTTCAGCGTATAGTCTCTCGAAAGATCCTTCCGATTTCACAGCTCTTACACCTGGACACTTCCTCAGGGGACCTCCTCGTCTCGCCATACCTGAGACAGAAGGAGACTCACTCATAATCAAGATTCTCCATCTTGAATTCAGCCACAGATAAAAGGAGGACTATCTTAAAGATCTCCATAAGAGACATCGATGGAAAGCGATCTACAAAGAACTCAGTACAGGCGAATGCGTCATCATAAATGGCTTCCCGAATGGCGACTAGGTCGCATTGAAAATATCCATCGAAGACGAGATGGTCATATACGAGTAGTAGATGAACGAACGCAAACTGGCCTACTAACTCGACCATTAGTGAAATTGTGTTTTCTTCCAAGTACCGAAGGACCGATCACCGAAAACAAGCGAACGCAAACGCATATATAAAATCAAGCAATAATTAACTTGAAAAAAACACCGTTTACAATCCGTACGTACAAACCAAAAACCAAATGAACGCGATCACGATGCAGTCTATGCCATCGACCCCATTTCCTAAAGAAATGTAGGTCGCTAGAGCCCAGGCCACTGCATGACATGCTTGGCAGACACGCACGCTACGTTGGAGTGCATGTCAGACGGGTCGTCTCAGTGCTGCCACCGAACGCATCACACATTATTTCACCGCTTTCCTCGACGCGCTGATCAGTCAACGCACGCCAGTCAAAGGCGTGGCCAACAGCGGTACAATAAGCATGGAAATCAGGTTCAACGCCGAAGAGCCCATCGCTCTAAGCCGTCCCGAGGTGCCCGCTCGCAGACACCACCACGTCATAATCATCGCAACCAGCGAAAGGCAACGGGTTTCAGAACTGTAGCGACCTCCCTAAAGAAACTGCAGAGGCTTCTAGGCGCTTAATTCGCCTAGGGGAGCCGGGACGTTTATGCGACTTCATGGCATCTCGGCCCTCCTCACAACATTCAACACACAATACAACATTCATCGCACAACCTACATCATCATACCACGCAACAAACCAGCCATCATTGTTTTCCCCACCCAACCGATCAAAAAGAATTGGTTAGATCGGGGTGACCGCAATTCGCTTTTTACGCCCGTATCGAGAATACACGTATCGCCAACTATCAACTATAATATCAAGTTCTGGTCCAAATTTGGAGTCCCCATCCGGTCGCGTGTGTGCATGTGCAAGAACATCAACAGTGAAAGTGAACAGTGTCAAAGAAAAAATAAATAAACAATTATATCTTGAAATTTGTATTAAAAAATACTGAAGTTTCCCCCGCAAAGGGAAATACATACAAATATAAATTGCTACATTTTTATATATCTTTAAATTAACCAAAACCACAAAGGGATACATAATCAAAGCGTAGGTATTCCCCCCACAAATTTAGTGAAACTAAGTGCAATGATCAGTTGTAATTTTAGATACATACATATGTATATGAAAAACTATTTAAATCTCAGAAGTGAGTTTGAAGAATTACAGCTTTTTTAACATGATCAGCAAACCACAGAAATTAATAGGCATTGTTTTAGACTGTTATTTATTTTATTAAAGTTAATTTACAGTATACTAACTTATAGTAAATAATATGAAACATTAAAATGAATGTAGGCAAAATAGTTCCAAAAGAAATTGTGCTATTCAAACAGCTCCACACATAGTATTGTAAAAGAATTATCTAAAACGAGAACTCAAACAGTTATCATTTACCAATTTGTAGGTGAAGTTTTTAGAAATTGTGTTTCCCTTACGTTTCCTAAATGAGTATACTAGTGGTACGCATTTCATGCCGCAAACTTTTGACATATATTGCAAATTTTACAAATTGGTAATATCGAAAAACATTTGTCAAATTTTTCATTGAATTTTTTTGAGACAGAATGGAAACTACGAGAGACAATCAGTTTTTTACTCTTTTCCCAATTCTTGGTTTCTTCGCATAACAATTATTAATTACTTCTAATTATTTTAAAATTTATTAATTATATATTTATAGAACGAAACGATCACTGATAAATGACGAACAACGAATTTATTGTAATATTGCTAATCACTAAAACCCAAGTTTCTGACAACTTGCCATTTTGCCACTGGAAAAAATGAAAATTTTCAGTACGTTTTTTTGGCATTAGATTATATTATTTTACAAAAGTAGTAATGTGACATTATTATAGAATGTGTTGACTTGAAGTCACGAAAATTTCAAAGAAAAAATATAATTTCCCAAGTTATAGTTGTTTGTGTTGACCCTGTTCCAAAAAAAGGTACTTGCGGTGATAAAATCAATGGGACAAAAAAAATTAGTTTTATAAATAGATAATCCTGGGCCTGATCGAAGGTTTTTTTGTTTTTTCAAAAATTAACAAAATGGCGGCCTCAGAAAATTTTTGGGAAAAATTCAACAGTTAATTGGTCTTAAAACTAATTGTCGGATCAAAGTGAAATTTTCAGATAATATTTTTAAGATATTACACTTAATGAAAATACAAAAAAATTATTTTATGAAAATTCTGACTACGCCTAACCCCTTAAGCACAACGCTAAGATAAGCCCGTGTATTTCGGAGTTTGAACAACGTTTTGATATGAATGAATAGACGTTGAAACACTGAGCTATCGTTTTGAATATGTAGCCCTATTCCGAGAAAATTCTTTTGTGGAATTATTCTCGCTTAAACCTTACTAGAAAAAAACCTTTCGGCTTAGATGAGTTATTACTCATTTGGAAAAAAATAAAAATTTTTAACTGAAGCGAAGTAACATATAGAAATTAAATTGAATCTATGATCTTCAATATAAATACTATGCAAATATAATACAAGTATTTAATAATAATATTGGCATTTATGAATATATTTATATAAGCTGGTGGGGTAATATTCAAATAACTTTTTGCTTTCCCAAATATTTTTAAATCGTAAACTACTCTGAAAACTTCTTGTTCCTGATTTGGATAATCTCTCACAATCCTATCTATTACTTCAATGAATTTACATTTTTTATATGTATTTTTTTCAATACTTTTTACATTTAGACCACCCTTTTAGTTTCTTTCTGGAAATTTCAGTATGTACATACCTTATTCCTA
>NW_017535267.1:0-2616 GCF_001853355.1 Bactrocera latifrons
TAAAAATTCATAAGAAAAAGAAAAAATGTTAATAAAACTATCGACAAAAATTAATAACTTAGAGAATTTATATTGGATAACGGGACTCTTCGACTTAGAGATGTGGGAGTTAACACCATCAATAGCTAACGGTACTTATGCCAAAATTAAACAATAAAGTTAACGGCACTTATGCCTAAAATAATTAATGATCATATAAATCATTATTAAACGAATACGTCAAATACATACACAGAAAAGTGTTCGCATTGAACATTTTGTACATGACGTTTTTTGACGGTAAATACTCCAGAAAGTTCAAAAATTGCTTGGAAAAAAGTAATATAAGTGAAACAAAGATACTTCAGTTTGGTTTCTTTCTTTAATTCCTTTGGTGTGCCAGCCATTTCGCATTTTGTAAAAAGTAAAACCATTATAAGAAATCTGAAAATTGATGCCTTTGTTCCAGCAATCCCCAGCCTCGCTATACTACTCTGGGTATTTCTGTTTAGTTATTGCAATAATCTGGGCTAAAATCTTCGATTTTATATGCACACTGCATGCGTTTTTTAAGAGGAGCTTGCTGTATTTATGGTTAATACAAACGAATCAAGGCACAATCTTCGTCGAAAATTAATTGGCATATGCGTTCTTCAGATTTAGTGTCTTGAACAATTTTTTTTAAATTGTTTAAATTGTTAATATCTAAGCCATAAATAAAGATATTAAAGTGAAATTTGGCACAAAGGATCGCATTAGGGAGGGGCATAAAAACTGGACGTAAATTTTTTTGGAAAAGTGGGTTTTTGTACATGTCTCTAAAACTACTATAGCTATGTCAACCAAACTCTACAGAGTAGTTTCCTTCAGGCACTTCCATATACAGTACAAAAGTGGAAGAAATCGGATAATAACCACGCCCACCTCCCATACAAAGGTTATGTTGAAAATCACTAAAAATGCGTTAACCGACTAACGACAAACGTCAGAAACACTAAATTTTACGGGAGAAATGGCGGAAGGAAGCTGCACCCAGGCTTTTTTTAAAAATTGAAAATGGACGTGGCGTCACCCACTTATGGACCAAAAACCATATCTCAGGAACTACTCAACCGATATCAATGAAATTCGGTATGTAATATTTTCTTAATACCTTGATGAGATGTACGAAACATGGGTGAAATCGGTTCACAACTACGTCTTCTGTTCCATCTGATGCCTTCTCTGTATAACATATACATTAGGAACCAATGATAATAGCGGAATAAAACTTTACAAAAATACGGTATTTGAGCTGAGGTATCCCTTGTAAAAAAATTTTCGTGATCGGAGTATAACTTTTCAAGGTCCCTGATATCGAACACGAACAAATCAGTGCCTAACCTAACCTAACCTAATTTTTCACCGAAAATATCGGTAAATCAATACAGTTAAAATAAGTGAAAATGCAATTCAATACTCAAAGTACACAAATTGATCTAATCTAATTAATTGTACAGCAAAATAAAAAAATATGTAAATGACGGATAATGAAATCGCGGTTATCACTTTATCATGCGAGAGTACAAATGTTCGGTGACACCCGAACTTAGCCCTTCCTTACTTGTTTTTCAATAGGAAACCTTTCATTTTTAGCTCTTTAATTTTTTTCATTTGCCACAAAGAATTTCTTTGGAATCTCCTAGCTGCTCGTGGTCACTGACAGTGATATACTCACTATCTTCGCACTTCGTTTCAGATTATAAATTATACCAAAAAATATATTTTTTACAACAATCTGAATATAGTGCACAGGTTTTGCAATAATTAAATCAATATATTCATATTAAAAAAATCATAGAATATTTATTTGTGAAAAAATAATTTTTTTTAAATACATTGTTTAAACCTCACAATTTGTTAGGGTATTCCAACTCACTAAGACCCGCTATTAAGAATGCAAAATGTAACAACGCGGCTAATTTCGTGAACAATTTGCTGTAATCTTTGATATGTTAATTTAAAATACAATAAAAGGTTTAAATATATTTAAATATGTAGATTCGTAAAAGTGTGGTGATTAAACGCAGTTGGTTGTTGGATTGATGCTCATGGAACTGGGCGGAAAAACTTGTGTGAACAAATTGAGTTGAAAAGTGCCGACGCGGCGCAGTGTGTAAGCGCATGTGTCCTAAGCGATGATCCAATTCCCTTCTGTTAGTTTCTGCTGCCCGTCTAGTGGTGTCTTCCTGCATTGTAGCGTGATAGGATGTTAGGATGAGTAAGTGGAGGTTTATCTCATATAAGCAATATGTGTGTTTCAATGAGTTAAGCGTCCCCCACTCTATCTTCGATAAACTGGCGCCCCTTACAAAAACAGAGCTCGATAAACCACAGCCATTGACAACACGACATAACACCTACACGTCCTTACATACTATTCGCATATACACTTTGATTCGAAAAATCGTAAGCTGTTCCAAACTAAATTAAATGAAAAATTATCCTCTTGCCTTTGCATATAATATATTTTTAAAATTTTTATAAAGTACAAGAAGTTTTTTCAAATCACGGACATACTTCTCGCATCGCAGCATTCCGTTTCCGTTCCGCAGTTACTCACCTATATATATATTTAAAGTTTTTAAAACCGGCTCT
>NW_017535267.1:3222-5374 GCF_001853355.1 Bactrocera latifrons
ACATAAATATTAAAAATTTATAAAAAACATAAATCGGGCGCGTTCTAACCATAAAAATACCAAAGTGTAAAACATAAACCGGGCGCGGTTTAACAATAAAAATAGCAAAATTTATAACATAAATCGAGCGCGATATAATTATAATAAAATAACAACTAATGCATACATACTCTACAAAGGGGGAAACTGGAGCAAGAGGCCCCTAAGCAAAGGAGGAAATTAGGAAAGGAACATTAAACACAAGAGGAAACCGAAACGAAAGCAGAGGATAATGCCCCCAAAATTATCTGAATATATGTATGTATGTACTTGTTTCTCCCAAAACTCCCTTGAGGCGAGACAAAGTAAGTCGTTTCCATTTTATATTAACATATGTAAATATGTATGATATTATACGGTTTTATCAAATATAAAACCTACGGGATCAAAAAACAGTTTAAAAAATATATCATCCATATATTTTTATAAATACAAAAGGAAATCATTTACTGTCTTCTAAGCTTATGCATGTGTATACAAACACACCCACTACAACAGAAAACCAACAAATTATATACTTGCAAATCTTTCCAGCAATACCCCTTTCTGTTTCTTCAAACTGTAAGCAAGATTGCATAAAATAGGTAAGCAAAAGGCATAAAAAGCTAAATTTCCAATGTACAAGCGACAATAAATACGATCATACATATTTACAAATGCACTTACCCAAATCATACTTGTCAAATATATAAATGCAACAAACATAAATTTGTATCTACAAACAAACAATCAAATTAATATTAATAGGATATATTGAAGCATATACTTGCTAATCCGCAAGTGCAGAGGTTAATGACCTGCACATTGTTCATTTTCTTTTTCGCTCTATTCTGATCGCGCAAATATAAATACATATATATGTACATACATCTCATATACATACTGTATACATACTAGGTGTGTTCAAAAAGTATCGCGAGTTTAGAATTTTCGCGGGTTACGTATATTCGAATTTCGAATTTTTTGTGGCGCTATGTTGGTACTCATGTCTCTCACTTATGCCGACAAACTCAGCCATTTTGAATGTTCATTTAATTGTTGAGCTGCTTTGCTTGCACGTGTTTTGGATCGTCTTCGATTTTTACCTATTCAAAAAAATGGATCAAAGAACCTGTATCAAATTTTGTGTGAAAAACGAAATKAAGAGCGCGGATGCATTCCGAATGTTGACTGTGGCATACGAAGAAGCTACCTTGGACCGAAGCAACGTTTATCGGTGGTAGAAAATGTTCTCAGAAGGCCGAGAAGACGTGACAAAAATTGGCTTTAGCACCACGATAACGCCCCTGCTCACACATCGTTGCTTGTGCGCGACTTTTTGGCCAAAAACAACACACTAATGATGCCGCATTCCCCAGATCTGGCCCCTGTAACTTTTTCAGGTTCCCTAAACTGAAGAGGCCCATGAAAGGACGACGTTACGCTTCTCTTGACGAGATAAAGATGGCATAGAAGGAGGAGCTGAAGAAGATAAAAAAAATGTTTTTTTGAAGTGCTTCGAAGATTGGAAAAACCGTTGGCACAAGTGTATAATATCTCCTGGGGATTACTTTGAAGGGGACAAAATAGATATTAGAATAATTTTTGAAAAAAACAAAAAATTCGCGATACTTTTTGAGCACACCTCGTATATTCGGTATTCTTTTTGCCTACGCGGTAATATCAGCCTAATAATAATATATACTCGTGGTATATATGATTATGGTTAATTTTAAAGAATAAACAAAATTTTAACAACAAAAAAAAAAAAAAAAAAATATTATTTAACAATACCTCCTTGTTCTTTGTAGTACAAAAACAAAAACAAGCGGGATTAAATACCAACCAATTTAGCACATAGCGAGCACATATATTCGTATACCGCCTTTACGAGTACTTATATACAAGGACATACGGATAAATCCGTAATATAAAATATATAAAACTATATGTATATAAAATCACAACTAGTTAAATACAATAGTGCGCTTAACAAAAACGATTAAGGCGTATTTTAGTAAATTTACGGGAATAACAACTCTTATTTACTTAAAAGAGTTTTCGGTATTTATGAGATATATCTCATCAAATTTTAATTCTAAATTCTTATTAATTCTAAATGAGCACAGATTCA
>NW_017535267.1:7999-13000 GCF_001853355.1 Bactrocera latifrons
GACCCCGTAGGATGGCTTTCGCCAATAATGATTCAAGCTAAAATTCTCATTCAAGAATTGTGGCAAGATGGCACTGAATGGGATGAACAGGTAAAACCTGTACGTTTAACAAAATGGGTTCAATTTGCTAACAACCTACATACTATATCAGAAATTCGAATCCCTCGATAGGTAAATTTCACCAATAACCTTAACGCAGAATTACACGGTTTCTATGATGCCTCTGAAAAGGCTCCATACGCACTCAGTATGATAACAAAATAACTTCATATGTTTTGGTAGCCAAAGCCAAAGTTGCACCTTTGAAGACACTAAGCCTGCCACGGCTTGAACTAAATGGTGTTCTTCTGTTAGCAAAATTAATTTCAATAGTTCAAACCTATCTCAAATTAAACGATCACAAAATGTATCTCTGGTCAGACTCAGAAATAGTTCTAACATGGTTTGAAAAACCACCCTATACTTGGAAGACATATGTATCGAACCGAAAAGGGAAACTCACTTCTCGTCTTAAATCCATTCTTGGACTCTAAGGGATTAATAAGGGAAAATTTAAGATTAGCAAACTCCAACCTTAGTTATAACGACCGACATCCCATCATAATTCCAAAGAAATCCAAAAGAAAAAAGGACGATTTCCATGTGTAAACCATGTACCATGTACAAACACAAAATGCGTACGCAGATCATGGCAGCTTTACTACCTGAACGCTGCAACTATGCTCTACCCCGGAGCCCAAAGAGCAACAGAGAACAAGCTCATAAACTTTATGAAAGAAGGCTCCCCTGAAATAGTTAACAAATATGCCCCCATCGATTGGCAGTTTATACCTCCATGTTCTCCACACATGGGTGGACTTTGGAAATCAGCAATAAAAATCTTTAAGTCCCATTTAAAGAAAACGGCTGGTAATCATAAAATCAATTATGAGGAGTTTACTACACTACTAACTCGTATTGAAGCCGTATTAAATTCAAGACCTATATCACCACTCTCGCAAGATCCCTCCGATTTCACAGCTCTTACACCAGGTCATTTCCTCAGAGGAGCACCTCTTCTCACCATACCTGAGACAGAAGGAGACTCACTCATTTTAACCCTTTCGGGACGGAGTTTTATTTGAAAGCCGGAAATAGTCTCAACAAAAATTTCTGCTCATACTGAAAGATTGGGCTAAATAATTATGTCCTGCATACTCAGAAATCCTAAAATCGTCCTTTTATCCTGGGACATATAATCCCAATAAACATTTACTGGGGGATATAAAATCTCAATAAGAGTTTTTTGAATTTGTGACGCTAACCATTAGTAGCTTGAAAAATACCTTTTTCCATCACTTTTGAGATTTGCGATTGAAATCATAAACGGTTGTCTTTTGGTCGGCTAAGTCGACCCCACCCATAATTTTGTTATAGTCACTGATACATTTAGGGCATTTAATTTTCTTCTTCGATCCGTCTTTTTGCTTCCTCCCAACGTCTACAAGCGATGGCTCATGACAATTCGAAGCTAAGAGGACTTTTTTTGAATCCATCCATCGGGCTGCCAAAATGCCACCAGAGCTGATTTGAAGCGGGATATGGGATAGTTTCTAACAGTTTAATTGAGGTAAAAAAGCGGTCAAAGGCTAAACAAACTTCCTTCTCACGAATTGAAGAAACCAATTTCAAAACGACTTTTTCTCCAAAAGTGGTAGGTAAAGACTGTACAGCGTTTGCTTCCTTACCAGTATAAAGATTAAGATCGTAAGCATATCCTGTCTTTGAGTCACATCGCATCAAAATTTTGATTCCGCGCTTTATTGGTTTCATTGGCATATATTGCTTCATGCTTGATCTAGCTTTGAATTTTACCATGCACTAATCAATAGACTGAAATGAACTTTCACTTCGAGCAGATGCAAATGTTTGTTTCAGACATTGCAAACATCGGATATATAATAATCTCTGTAACTGTCGGCGGGCTTGCTGCTGTCATTGAAATATAACTTTGATGACAATAATAAATAGCGATCTCGTGATAAACACTTTTTTATAACTGAATTTCCCATCGATGGATTTTTGCTCCAATAGTCCTTCAGAGATAGCAACTTATTATAATGCATAATCAATGAAACGCCCAGAAATACCAAAATTTCATTAGCATCGGTTAAATTTCGCTTTGACTGAGCCCGACGATTCATAGCTGTCAGACGCTGATTAGTACATTCAGCAATTCGAATGCACAAACTGTAAGGAAATATCGTGGAAAACACTTTGAACTCGGTGCAATCGTGAGAAAAATCAAAAAGGATTTTGCAGTCTCTCTCAGTTAGAATTTCATACTTTGGATTAAAGTTCTGAGAATCGTCCGCAGCAACATTTACCCCCTGGGCAACTGCCAGTATATGGTCGTTTATTTTTGTGGGCTTATAAGCCCCATTGATGATATCGTGAGTTTCTGATTCCGATTCAGTGCTTTCGGAACTTTCAAGCAAATATTCACTCCCAGAATCCTCGAAATCAACTCCGATTCTGACTCCTCAGACATACTACGTTCAATATCCTCCTGAGTTAGATGCCTTTTCGTCATCTAAAAAACATATTGGGACAAGTAATCCCACGTAAAAACTTATTGGGATTATATGTCCCAATTTTATAAAATGAACTCTAACTTACCCTATAATAGCAAAAAACACCATTAAATAATTAAATGTAACAAACCGAACACTTTTTTATGCAAACAAATGCAAATTTTGTTGATCACGCTTTTATTTCGACCGATTTCAGCAAATTAGTGAGGACAACGGATCAAATTTCACGTATGTTGCGAAATACTTTGTCATGTGGCATCTATGCACTGAAATTTACCGCTATCTTTTTGTTAACAATTAAAAATATACACTTAAATCTGTTTGTGGGACTAATTATATAGGCAATCGCATGCGCAGTAAAGAAAATACGAAAGTTAGAAATTTGGTGGGATGTATTATCCCAGTAGTCCCTAAAGGGTTAATAAATCGGTAGGAAAGAATCAAGATTCTCCATTACGAATTCAGCCACAGATGGAAGGAAGACTATCTCAAAGATCTTCATAAGAGATATCGATGGAAAACGGCCCAGAAGGAAGGCAATGCTGGAGAATGCGTCGTCATACAGGACGAATGCCTTCATCCAACAGAATGGCGACTAGGCCGCATTGAAAAGGTTCATCGAGGGTCAGATGGTCATATAAGAGTAGTCGATGTTCGAACACAAACCGACATATTAACTCGACCAGTCACCAAGCTGTGTTTTCTTCCAAACAGCGAAGAACAAATTCAACCAAAAACTGCAAATAACTCGCAAAATTAATCGAAAAATAATAAATCAATTCCGCTAATTCGAAATTAATCCGCTTTATAATCCGTATATAAAATAACTCAAATAAGCGCGTTGATATACATATGTATAGATATGGGGCTACAACAACTACATTCTAACATTATAAATAAAATAAATTTAATACCAGGGTTATGCGACCACCGCCATCCGCCAAAGCAGTCAGGGAGATGAGAGAAGAGCAGCTTTTGGAGCCACAGGGGCGTCCATGTTGCAGCCTGTGCCATCGCCCACACGCCCTGAAACGATGCACCATTTTTAAGAGCATGAAGTCCACTCAACGACAACAGGTTGCAAGAGCCCACGGGCATTGCATGATCTGCCTGGCAGATGACCACGCCACCATAGAGTACTGGGCTGACGGCGCCTGTCAATATAACCAGAGGCCCCATGACACTCTATTTCATCGATTTCCCCGCCGAGCTAATCCGTCGGAAAATCGCACCAACACCCGTACCAGACCACGCAGCGATTCTATCCGGCGATGACGCAGCCAATCAACCACAATACGTTCACGGCCATCTCCGCCACGCCACGCTCATCACAGTATATACAGTAGAAAACCTTTTCGTAAGGGGTGAATAGCGGCCATTTTGGATCTTCAGTGGTAGCAAGGTAGTAAATAAGAGGCAAAAACTACAAATATTGCTATTTAATATAACAATATTTAATATAACAGAAAGCATAAAAGCTGGTGCTTTGCTAAGCCAATCTTGGTTTTTAACTATAAATTCACTTATTTGATTTAAAAAAGTTATTTATAAGATTATATTTTTTTTTATCTAAATGCAAATTCCAACTAAATTTTTGTTATAACGGCCAACCAATTTGTATATGTCAAAAGATAGCTTACCACCCAGGACTGTATCTTTTTGCATGCAAAGTTAAAAAATTCTTGAAGCGTGTTATCATATCAAGTAATATTCCACTAAAATTTAAGAAACAGGCAAAGTAATTCAAGCTTAAATGCTAACAGAAGACCATGGTTACAATGAAAGTAGCAAAAAAAGTGTTACACAACACCCTAAGATTTTCTAGAGTTGAGAATATGTATGTAAACAAAGCAAAGGTTTATTACTGTATATACTGAGACGCTCATCGCCAGCAACAACGACACTCAACAGGGTTGAGCGCTGTACGTTCTGCAACATCCCACATCACATCACGTCACGTCACAACACCTCATCACACAACAGTTCACAGTATACACCAATACACACACGCATCAAACACAGTACTTAACACCGCTCATTACTACACCACTACATAACCACACGATTATCAACGAGGCGACTCGTAATCAGCTAATATTCACCACCCAAATCATCAAAAGGGATTGATCCGACCGGAAGCGGACCGTTTTCATCCGTAAAGCAAGGCAGTCGTCCGCGATATTCAGTTTTTTTATTATCCGCAATAATAACCGCAATTTCTTTTTTTTATATTAAACCACCAAGTGACGTGACGAGTCCGTCAACAGTGTTCAGCCGTTGGTTTCACAGAAAACAAAAATATACGAGTACATATATATAAATATTTTATAAAGAGTGTGTGATAGAACGATCCGTTCTTTTATTTGGCAGAAGTGTCGATATCACGAACATAAGTATACTAGTGCCAAGCGTGAACACTAAGTACGGA
>NW_017535268.1:0-1717 GCF_001853355.1 Bactrocera latifrons
CCAATAATTTTATTGATGGATCCCTCAAGCAACAACATTTCGAAAATCTACAACTTTTTGAAAGACAGCGACCTTCTTCGACGCATATAATATAACCAGTCGGCCGATAGCCCATGATGCTAGTGCTGCGTATTTTCTTAAGTTTGTAGCTTTGCTTATGTCTGCAATATTCTTACTACTACATACTATTATATTCATTACATTTGTTCATTAATTATTCTTATTTATAATCCTTTTTATTTGTATTGGTTTTATCTAGGGTTCTCATTAACTACTCAGTAGCAATAAAATTTCTAGAATTATTGCTACGCTATCTCTACCGCTCTCACCTTGTCGGGAGCCACAGCATAGCCTTAGCAGGAATAAATTAATAAAAATTAAAATCTGGCCTTAGCATAACAGTGTGAAAGTATGTGCTCTACTCTGTTTCGAGTTTTGTTAGACAACAAACTAGCTGCATGGATTATCCATGCTAGCTGTTGCGAGAGCAAAAAATGAAATGCTACACCATGCTTTTGAGCGGTAGCAGAGCGGAGTTAATGAAAATTTTCGCTACAGTTCCCGCATGTGTTTTTTTTGTTTATATTTTCTGTCATCTACATGTATGTATATAAAAGAAAGTCGTATTAGTTACACCATTTATAACTCAAGAACGGCTGAACCGATTTGGCTTCAAATTGGTATGGATGTAGCTTATAAGCATCGTAAGGACATAGGATACTTTTTTTTATCTCTTTATGTTAAATTTAAATACAAATTATAAATACAAAAATTATATTCCAAATCATAAGCATTTGATCAAAATTGATGTAAGCATCATTTGCAAATCTTAGTAATTCAGAAATAGAAAGAAATAAGTAAAAATTTTCATATCCATACGTGCTTAGTATATGGGTTTTTTAGGACGAACAAACTAATTGGCTTGCGCGAATAAAAGATACCGGTTAAGAAAACATAAAAAAGGGGAAAGTGTATGTAGTTAAAATTAATCTCGAAAATAGTAGTTTAGTATTTTAATAAATTTTGGGTTGGGTTCGTTTCAGTATCTCCTTTTTACTGCTTATTCCTCTTAAATGCGTGCACGGATTTTTTTTCATTTATATAGCACGGATAGTCAATGAATTAAACTTAAGTTTAAATGTAAATTTATTGTTAAATGTTAATTTGTTTTTTAGATATAAGGGCACGATTCCGATTACTTTGGCGGAGGGGTAAAAAACCGAATTTCCGTATAAATGGGGTATGTCCGGATAGGGAAGCTTCTCCAGAGGACGAATATCCAAAAATAATATAAAAATTACTTATATTTTTTAAGATTTTCACGATTAAAAGTTCAAAAATATGCACTAATAACACAAGGTATTTCTCTATCTTCCATTAAATTTATTCACGTTTTTCACTCTGTATACTTAAATATACACTCTAAACATTGAAATAAGTTTACATTTAAATTTTATTTTGTAATATTTCACCTAAATTTATTAATTTAAAAATCACTTAGCGAACTCGGCGTTGCAAAGATTAGATTGTTTACAATTATGAAGAAATGAGCATTGCCACATCTTAAACACCAAATATGTAGGATTCTTAACGATTTTTCTTTGTTTGCTTTTTTGCCTGATTCTTTTTTCTACACTATTTATAATAAAAGATACTTTCTAACATTTTTTAAGTTATAATTGAGTTGTGAAAACTTTTTCCACATATTATTCATTTT
>NW_017535268.1:2697-11516 GCF_001853355.1 Bactrocera latifrons
GATTGAGCTGATTTTGGTTTTAAAATGTTTGTCGTAGTCCAGGATAGGTCTAAACGGTGAGCAAATAAGGAAAAATTGCGAGTAAGATAGAGTAAGACGACAATTCCATTTTCTCATATAAAGGCTGGAACTTACTTTCTTTCAAATAAATAAATACTTTCTGTCAAACATTTGACGGTATTTGTACTCTCAGTTCCACTCGAATTGAAGAACACATTGAAACTAGACTTTTGAATCGACAACATTATATTAACTTTGCTCATAACATCGTGTATTTAAATTTCAAAATATAAAAATAATTAATGTGTTGACATGTTTGATGGGTGCCAACCTTACAGTGATACCAACTCTCAAAAATATGTGTATTATAATAACGGGGCATCTCGACAGGATATAATTTATAGAATACCAGCTGCATTGCCGTGCCTGTGGAGACTCCACATTGCTCATTGCTTACTAGATATAGAATACTACATAGTTTGCCATATATCGTAAGCTAGAAGCTGTCACTTCAGCAGTTCAACAGCGCAGATTTCATTTCTATGAAAATTTCGAAGAGGCAACATATACCATTTCCATTTATGCCGACGGCATTTTCATTTCTGTATGATGAAAATTAGAAGAGCGAGTTAAGACGGTTATGTTATTTTCTTTTTAAATTAATATTTAGTTCAATATTGTTAATTCATAGAAATATTATCCAAATTGGTTTGGGAAGTCTAAAATTTAATAAACTTATACAAGCATAAATCAAAATATCATTTCTCATTTTAAATTTATTATTTTAATTGTTTAAAAGTTATGCCACAATTATTATATACTAGTACAAAAATATGAATTATTATTTTTCCCAGAAATACATTTGTAAAAACAGGATCTTTGTCCTTTTTTATGTTCCACACAAAAGATTTAATGATTCCAAGAGCTCAAAACATGCCCTACATCAGCTACCTACCCGACGGCATTTCTCATATATAAAAATGAATCGCAAAACGTGTTGCTAAGCGCATAACTCAACAACGCCTGGACCAATGTGGCCAATTCTCTTTTCTAAATGTTCGTTTAGGTTCAAGGATGGTTTTTACGGCGAGAAAAATTCAAATAATTTCCGCGAAACCCTTAAAAACAGCCATTTTCTTTTTCCCATCCACAGGAATGAATATTTGTTTGTTGGTAACGCTAAGAGAACGGCTGCACCAATCTTGATGAAATTTTCAGAAGTTGTTCGTTGCGGGACGAGGAAGGTTTAGAAATAAAAATAATTTATACTTTTCATGAGGAAAAGTCGAAAAATTAAATAATTCGAAAAATTATATTTTTTCTTATACATTTTTTTCAATTTTTGTTTGTTTAGTTTTTCAATATTTTAAATTGTAAATTACGTGACCGTTCAATTTTGGTCGTTTGCTTTTTTATTCCGACTATTCAAAAGAAAAATTATTGAAAATTATTCAGTGAAAACTTTACGTGTGTTTCACACAAAGAGATCAAGTGCAGATTGAAATTTGTTACGAACCTACGAAGAGGTCGCCCTAATATCGGTCGGCTTTGTTTTTGCCAGCAACGTATGGTAGCCCAAAGCAAGACAAGAAGTACTCCCAGGATACGGCGACATAAGTGCGGAATTGTGGATCACGGTCAATCAGCAAGCGATCGCCACGATGTCACAGCACAACTTTTCATACAACAGTTACCATGCTTGATGGATTTATGTGGTGCTATTAGATGCTAGATGTACTCCATTGAGTAGCAAAAGAGAGATTTGCTACACGCACACATTCTTCTTTGGATGGTGGTTAAGCCAGATCAAATTGATGAAATCATTTCTGCGGAAATTTATGATGCAGAGAAAGATCCAGTATTATATGAAGTGGCGAAAACCAATATGGTTCATGGACCTTGCGGACACTACAATCCCACTTCGGTTTGTATGTCTGACAATAAATGCACGAAACACTATCCACGTACTTTTCTTTCGAAAACACAAACTTCAAATGATGGATATCCACTGTATCCGCGTCGCTCACCAAACGACAATGGCAGAACATTCAGCAACATTCTTCAATTTAGAAGAGTGAATATCGAAGGTGATAACACATGGATCATACTATATTCACCATTATTGTCTATTTCACATTCAAAACTCATGTCAATTTTGAGTATTGCAAATTGGTGTAATCGATAAAATAATTTGGTAAGTACGTCACCAAAGGAACCAACATGGCGGTTATTGGTCTTCAACGATACGGTCGATATGTGAACTGCAATAAAGCGCTTTGTAGGATATTTACTTTTGCAATTCAAGAACATTTTAAAACTGTTGTGCGTCTCGCAGTTAATTTAGAGAATGCCTTAAGAGTGTATTTCAACCCAGAGAATACAGTACAGCCAGTGGAAATACCGCCATCAACAAAATTAACATTTACGAGTTGTTTCTCAACTTTCGTCAGTGATCCTTTTGCGAGAACATTGTTCTATTCGGAAATACCTTGATATTATACATGGAATGCATCGTCAAAGAAATAGTTGCTCAGAAAGCAAGGCCAACTAGTAAATTGACATCCAGGTGTGTTCTCAATTAATGCCTTCGGACGAATTTACACAATCGGTTCGGTTGCTATTGATTAGTGTACGCGGTTCAACTTCATTTGAGTCATTGGGTATCGTAAATAGTACGATGTGTGCTACTTCGCACACTTTTGGCGATGATCATTTGACATATCAGTCTTTAAACCCGCGTGAATTATGGGATACCAAAAAAAGATTGCCCGACTGATTGCCGAAGACATTTTATATCGTATTCGCTAAGAATTGGAAATGGGTCAATTCCGGTTGATACTTCCGGTGGTTTGATATCAATTCCAGTAGCCGTTTATCAATTCATGAAAGATGAACTCATCACAAATATTCGGACATTGTCCAAATTATCGTCACTACGATTCTTTAAGTGCACGTGCAATGGTAGCAAAAAAAATTCCGATGTTGTTGACTTAAACTGGAAGATTCAAAGTCAAATTCCGGGAGGCTAATACAAATCGATTGATCGTCTTGACAATGAGGACGACGTCGTGAATTATCCAGTGTAATTTCTAAATTCTTTGGAGAGGCTTGGTATGCCGCCGCATCATTTGCGTCTCAAAGTTGGATCTGTCGTTATTATGTTTTGCAATCTGTGCTATCGAATACAAGGGGTGGCAGAAGGCTTGATTCTACGCATTTCTTTGAGTTCGAACGATTTGTCATTTCAGTTSAAATGTATTCCGTTTCCAGTAAAAATTGCATTTGAGATGACAATCAACAGGACTCAAGGATAGTCACATAGTGTGTGGGATAAATTTGGAAATGCTATGTTTTTCACACGTCCAGATATACATGGCGTCCTCACAAGTTGGAAAACCATCTTTTCTGTGCACCGGAACAGAAACCAAAAAATTATTTTTATCAAGTTGCGTTACATTGAAGAAAAAATTAAATGATAAATTCAACTTTCTTTTTATTTCAAAACACATAATTACACGCAGGGCAACGGGTGCGGGGTCAGCTAGTCAAATATAAAAATGGCATCAGCAATATTTTTAAGGTGAGCAGAAGAAAGAAGTAGTATAAAAAATGGTAAATTTTTGGTTTGTCGGTAAAGAGCAGCAATCCGAGAAAACTAATGCTTTAACTTTTGAAACAGAGTGTCTGTATGACGATGAAGATTTGCAGATGGGGAATGATAGCGCGAGTAAATCGCTCCCCCCTTACCGTGGGGTTTGAAGGCTCGCTTCCGAAATCCGACCGGGTCTGCTCCTGAGTTGTAGGGCAACAATGCAAATATAATCTACAGAACGATGATATCTGCTATTACCTGATTTTCAAGTAAGTATATTCAAATAATAACAGCAGCACGTAATCGCTTAACTAGCGAAATAAATCAGCCGCTGTCGACGCCGATGGGAACATCGATATTTTTTTTTTTCAATATTTCTTTATTTGTTGCATCTACTTGCTAAAGCCTAACAAAAAGTATTCAAATCTTAAATCTAAAGAAGCTCAAGATTATGGTAAAACGTTTCTCTCTAGTAGGCTTGTAGATCACTTCTTTTTAGACATGTTTGATTGCACTAATTTACCAATTCAAGTCAGCCAAGATCTTTATGAATGTTTAAATTACGCATATACCATGGTGAACCAGTAATTATTCATTTTGGATTGGAACCTGTGTTTTATATCAATGTTGGTTGTACAGGTCGTACCGCACAGTTGAATAACATACATACATCCATATTGGTTGTATGATTGTATTGTATAACAGGTTGGCTAGGTTAAGTTTAGAATTTTTGTTTAAAATCCAATTTAAATTTGATGCTCTTGACTTCATGCAAGTTATTTTACTCGCTATATGTTATCGCCAGGTGAGCCTTCGATCCAGGTGAATCCTAAAATTGGGGTGCTAGGACATTGTTTATTTTAACTGTGCGACACGTCTCTAGTCTTAGAGACAATGTAACATGCTTGCATTTCTGCTCCTTAATATTTATACGCTGCTCATTGCGAAAGTGGATGACAATACGTTAATAGCTGTCTCTAGAAAGTCTCTTGTATATTTTATATATAGAGTTGAGCCCAGCACGCTAACTTGAGGGTCACCAGACCTTACTGATATAAAGTTTGCTACTTTAACTCTAAATTTCCTGTTTCTTAAATATGACACCAAAGCTTTGATTATCCAAAAAGGACCTTCATGCCAGACCTTATCGAACGCCTGAGCAACATCTAGAAAAATAGCTGAACAGTACTCTCTGTACTCGAATGCTTTCCTTATTTCGTTGGTAAATTTATTTACTTGCTCAACAGTGCCATGCAGAGATAAAGAGATGTTTAACTCCTCTCTCACTGGAAGTGAGTTCAGTAGGTTTTAACGTTCATCAATTGGAAACGAGCGATGGCCAAATTGAAATTTGGCCAAAAAAATATGTAAACGGAGGGAATTGTTGCATCGTTCAAGACCACATAAAAAATGTAAAACAATGAAAATTAAATAAATCTAAATGAATTTGTGAAGTATTATTAGTATTATTTTCAATGGAAAATGATTAAAAACATTTAATGATTGAGAGCTAACAAGCTTAAATCCTTTCATTAGATATTCAAAGGTCAAAAGTCAGTTGTTCTAATATACTTTAAAAAGATTAAAAAAAGTTTCTCCATATAATAAATAACCATTATATAGTAATTTTTATTCGTACTAAATGTGGGGTGTTTTAATTTAAAATGCCCAAAAATTCTTAGTTTGTTCGATCTGGCCATAATGGAAAATGTTATAAAAAACGCTTATTTTGAAGCGCTCTCACACTGGAATAAGTTGAACATCCCTTTATTCCTGGTGCCATGTTTAGTAACCGAATTGGTGCGTTGCTGTTATATTATTTAGGAAATCTCTTATAAAAACACTTTTTCGAATAGAAATATTTAAAGAGTTAAAGGGAAGAGACTTAATAGCAGTTCACGTCTAGCTCGTCTTTTCTCATTTACAAGCTTTTCTATTTCATTGTTATTGATCTTTCTAAAACCGACTGGTTTATTGTTTCTTTTTGGTGTTGGCAATACAGCTGCATTAGTTATTACATCAATAAATTCTCTTATACTTTCATCAATGTCTCTTCCTGTATTTATTTTGCAATCAATATTGATGTGACTGCTGATATATTTTCTATACTTCAATCAGATAGTTTTGTGAGATGTGTGCTATATAAAAACTTTTGGATCGAATATCATGGGCTGTTTGTATAACTTTATTAGTACAGGTGAATGGTCAGATGATAAGTCTGTTCATGCATCACTGTCATAAGCGATCTATAATTTTGACTACAGCAAAATCTATTACGTCTGGTTTTTATTTCTGTCACTGGACCAGTATGTAGACATACCAGAAGATTTGTCCAGGTTATTATTCTTATTCATAATAGTGTAGTACAGCTGCCGTCCTTTCGGATAAGACGTGAGCTCCAGTACGTGTGTTTTGCGTTGTAATCTCCACCTGCTAGAAATCTTTGACCTAGCGTTCCAAAAAAGTCTTTAAAATTAGCTATCTGTAATTTTAAACCGAGATGGACAGTTTATAGCCGTAAGTTTTAAGTCACCACCTCGATTTTTTAGAGATATTGTTGTAGCTTGTGACTGCGTTGTCTAATGCGTGGTGGCTTAATCGTTTTCTAACTAACACTGCTGTTCCACCATGTGTATTTCCATCTGGGTGGTTTGTAGCATAGAGTCTAAATCCTGGTATACAGGAATTGTTTTTATTCGTAGGATGCGTTTCTGGCAATAGCATTCCATCTATATTATTTTCATCCAGAAATCTAAAAAGTTCCAATTTATGTAGGTTAACACCGTTAGCATTCCATATACACATGTTCAATACGCTCATTTTTAACTTAAAATGTTTGCAACATTTGGTTTTGTGCTTTTACTATTCCTTGAATCATATTTTGCACTGTAGACATAGATTGTGTCTTACATTGGGTAAGGTTGAAAATCACAGTTTCAACGCATCCCTTTGGTTGGTTTTGAGGCAATTGCATTTGTGCAGTGTTGCCTTTCATCACGTTTGCATAACTCCCTTTTGTAACATTGTCTTTAAGATTTACAGGTTTTGAAGTATTAAATGGGATTTCAATATTTTTTAGAAGGAATATTTAACATTTGGTTACGACGTGCGTGAATACCGAAAAACAATTTCGTTTTTAAATCTTTATAAATGGTTCAACCCCTATAGTTTGCAGTGTGGTTTGTGGATACTGCGTAGGGTGCAATATGATTTCGTGTGTCCATACTCTTGGCAGTTTGCTTATTGTGCTTTACCATTTCTTGTATGTGGTTTCTCAGAAGTAATTCTGCGATGGAGCAGATATTTTAGGTTGTAAATGTTCATCTTTATTAAGGGGTAGTGAAGTATTTTATTTTTGCATTTTTTTTATATTTTTATTTTATATATATGTGAAAATTTGATAGCAATTAAAGCAAAATTTACGGAGATATACTTTTGTAAGTCTCCGCCCTCCGATTTGATTGTGAGCGGCTGTGAAACTTTAAACGTGTTTTTCTCACACTTCAATTTTTCGAAGTTGATGAACTCTGTAGTTCAAAATCTACTCAACAGATCCTTTTGAAATTTTGCACAGACTTTCTTTACATAAATTGTGAGGTAACGCTATCGAGTTGTTTTTATTTTTTAATTTTAACTTATTTTTAAACAACAATATTTCTGATTTTTTTTATAAAAAATCTGTATTTTGAATTCCGAGTAGTGTAAACAATTTAAAAATCACAAAAAAAAAACACTCGACAGCGTTACCTGAGGAAACTTATCAACTAATTAAATCAATTTGGTTTTTTAATTCCAGACGTCTGCGAATATGCGTCATTTTTAATATTTTTCTATGAAACTTTTACAGAATATTCTTTAAATATCATATAATTATGCTATAGTCATAAATAAATAAATATTGTATCTTTAAAAAAATTTATTGAAAATATGTTGGCGAGAATTTTGCATCACTTCTATTTTGAACATGGGTTGTGGTTGTATGATGTGGTTTGTTCTTGTTTACAATGTTTACCACTAATTTAATACTAAAACCATATTCTTCTAATGTCTATTTAACATCATTATAGCAGAAACAGTCACAAACGCTACTCCCTTCCCTCCTTTTCCTTCCTTAGCGAGCAAAATATGTCAGATGTTGAGCCCGTGGTAAAAACGCAGAAATCAGCCATCTTTGTTTATTTTGTGTGGGCACACAGATAAGCACTGTTTGTCAGTTATTTATTATTTCATTCTCTTTATATTCTTCTTGGAAATTTACAGTTTTAACTAAATTCTAAAACCAAAATGCCAAAGGGAGTAACGTTTTTCACTATTCACTTACATTACGCGCCCATAAGCTCAGCATATACAGTAATAAACCTTTGCTTTGTTTACATACATATACTCAACTCTAGAAAATCTTAGGGTGTTGTGTAACACTTTTTTTTTTGCTACTTTCATGGTAATCAGGGTGTTATGTTACCATTTGAGCCACATATAAATTTTAAATTTTGATGATCAACACTTTAAAAGATATTAATTAATGCAAGTGTTTACGTTATTTAAGTGATTATATTGAATTACTTTGAATATCTGTTCAATTTTATTTTTATTTATGTATACAAATTGACAATTCGTTAGCCGTTATAGGAAAACATCAATTGGAAATTGAGTTTAAACAGAAAGATATGTTGAAGTTTTTAATAAGAATACATATTAGTGCTATTAATAAAGTTTATATTAAAACCCGTATAAGTGTAAGGAACCGAACCCCTAAAAAAAGCCGGTAACGCACCTTATTGCAAATCTCAGGGGTGGTAAGGAAAATGCAAAACTTAAAGATTCAAAAATAAATTATTAAAAATATTTATAATGTTAATTAAATTCGTTTAATTTCGTTGGAATAAAGAGCATATGAGAAATTCATATGCAAATACATTCAATAATCTGAAAATAATTATATGTATTAAAAATCCAGCTTCAAATCATTCAATATCTTTTTTCTTCTTATTTCTAGATTAAAATACAAACCGTTTTAGGTTTTCTGTCTCTTACTAATACATTCAGAAGAAAATTCACCACCGAGAAATCTAAGAACAAGGCTACATTTTATTTATTTATTTTTTTTTTATTTTATAAAAGCTTACATAATAATACAATTATTATACAAACTAAGAAAATACGCAGCACTAGCATCATGGGCTATCGGCCGACTGGTTATATTATATGCGTCGAAGAAGGTCGCTGT
>NW_017535269.1:0-1310 GCF_001853355.1 Bactrocera latifrons
CAGACTTTGGTAACGGTATTTTTGGGCAGCGAAATAAAACAGTAAATGGACTGTGTTCTTTTTTCAATAATTGTCATTCTCGTTTGTTTGGCATTTGAAATCACATGTGTTAATTTGTGCGAAATTATGATTATTTAATAAAAAAACGAAATGAGTGAATTACTAGCAACTGCGAGTACATTACATGTACAAACACGACAACGTTCTGAACAAGTTGTGAATATTGAACTAATTGGAAGAATTTCTCATCAGATAACAGGTGCTRAACTACCACCGAACAAACAAATACAGAAGTTACTATTTTATAACATTAGATTTGTGTATCGGCAATTGAGAGAAAGTGCAAAATTAACAATAAATGCTGTATTAATATTTTGGCAACAAGCTCGAATTCCGACAAAAGATGTAGCTAGGTGTGTCGATAAATTAGAATCTCTGTACAAATTATGGCAGGGGATTCAAAAAACTGTACCAAATAAGAAATCTGATACTCAGAAAAAAATTGTTAAAGACTTTTCTGCAGAATTGGATAATTTGTTTGACATTGCTCATAGAGATGCCTTAGAAAACATGCGTATTAGCGAAGACAAAGAATTTTTGATTCTACAAAGGCAAAAAGGTCGCCCTGGTAGCATGGCCGGTGCTGACATGGTATTGTATCGGCGACAAAACAGAGCAGATCACCGCCTTGAGAAAGAAATGTCTAGAAAAAGGAAACATCAACAAATGTCCGAAGTGAATCGTAAGTTTATCAAATGAAATTAATTTTATTTATTGTGGTAATGGTCAATTTTAAAATGATATTGTGTAGTCGAACTCAAAGCCGATTTTGGTATGGACTATGAAGAAGATATTGGTGACAGTGAGCCTGAAGTAGCGGAAACCAATGTGAAAAAAATGCAAAACAAACTGCTTCAACTTGTATTAACAGGGGAAGAAAACATTTTATCACACCTCGAATGCTTTCAGCACTTGATAGCGCCAAAGTAAGCGATGGAAAGGCGATGCACATTCTGATGGCGACTGCAGAAGCATTGGGCATTGACAAAGTATACCATGATTGAAAATATACGTATAGGTTATTTAAATACTAATAATATTCTATTCTAGCTAAGTGATACACAAGCAATGATCGTCCACTGGGATGGTAAAGTATTGTCAGATCTAATTGGAAAAATAAAAGTTGAGCGAATTGCAGTACTTGTTAGTTATAATGGCGAATCCAAATTTCTAGGCGCTCCGAAACTTATATCTGCCACTGGTGAAAATATAGCTACAGCCGTTTTTGATACACTTAGTAAATGGAATAT
>NW_017535269.1:2735-11792 GCF_001853355.1 Bactrocera latifrons
CAGAATGTCGTTGTGGTTTACGTGAGTACCTGCCTGCGAAGGCCTAACCTCACGGTGCTTTCTATTGCTGGAAGCACGTAGATCAATACAATGCGTTGATCAGGAGCCCAAAGCATAAATGCATTTTGCATTTAATTTTTGGTTATTAACAACATATACTATACATTGAACCTAGGCCTTTTCTCGCTAAACTTTATGTCTTTTTTTCTAAATTATTCTTATGAGCAAATTGGGGATCTTTCCAGCTTGTCTTATGTTCACCAGTTTTTGCAACTTGTTCAACATATCGAACTGTGAGATTTTATAGCCGAAACCTATGTCCTCGAGTATTTCTTGCTCTTCTGACCGAATTTTGGATCTATGTTGAACCGTATTTACAACTGGTTCAACAGACCGAACTTCGGCATTTTCGCGTCGAGTTCTGTGTCGAGATAACAAACAGTAATGTTAAAGTCAATGGGTTCGCAGTTTGTCTATTATAATATTAAAAGGACCTTAGGAATTTTTACGCAACTAATAGTTTATGGAGAATAGAGTCATGTGTAGAAGTTTACGCAAGTGAGGAAAGTTCTCTGATCGCTATTCTCTTGGGAGTGGCCAGACACGATTCTTTTACATATGACTCAAGCAGCTCACGACTTCCGGCCTTTGACCAGGTATCCTCTGGGTAGCCTAARGACTTTGAAGGTGAACTAAAGTGAGAAGGCGAAACATCCCCTCCGCAGGGTTGTGCGCTGGGTTTGGGGTATACCATGTGAAAAACCATACCAATGAAAAGGAATAACAAGCCTCGGATGAGTGACCCCCTTTTGATGACGACCATGGCAAATGAAAGGACAGAGAAGAGTAGATCCTTGTGGCATTTGCTATGTCCATATAGTAATGTTTTAGATGTGCATACGCTCCGAGGTCCTAACATTGAATCGGATGACTATCTTATTGCAGCCAATATTCGCACCCGCCTCTGTGCAGCAAAAACCGCACGCCAACAAATACAAGGAAGATTCGATGTCGAAGAGCTGCAATCACAATAGACAGCCGAACGATTTTCAACTCGACTTGCATTTCTTCTCTTTGAGAGCACTCGGCAACAACTCGGTATAAGGGAACTGTGGGGCGGCATTTCAAACTCTTTACGTACAGCTGCAATCGAAACCATTGGCGTTCGGAAAGTAAAAAGAACAGCTGGTACAACAAGGAGTGCCGTGTCGCAGCGGAGACGATCGACCACCACACTCGGTATAGATACCGAGAGTTAAAGAGGGAGGCGGGACGCATTCTTAGACAGAAAAGGAAAGAGGCCGGTAATGCTTGAAAATTCTACGGAAAAATACGGCGGCTTACAGAAGCTTTAAAGATCGGAGCGTACTCTTGTAGACCCCCAATAAATAAATGGAGGGAATACCTCCCCAGCTCTTGCTGAATGGGAGTGAATATACAACGCCCGGAGAAGGCGAACCCGATGCCCCAATCGACGACGATGGAGCAGACGTTCCATTGCCCAACCATGAAGAAGTTCGAATAGCAATTAAGCGCCTGAAGGACAGCAAAGGGCGGGGGCCGATGGATTACCGGCGGAGCTATTCAAACAGGGCGGCGAAGAACTAATACGGAGAATGCATCAATTTCTTTGTAAAATATGGTCGATCGAAAGCATGCCCAGCGATTGGAAATTAAGTGTGCTATGCCCAACCCTCAAACAAGGAGACCCCACAATCTGCGCCAACTGCCGTGGTATAAGCCTCCTCAATATCGCATATAAGGTTCTGTCGAGCGTATTGTGTGAAAGATTAAAGCCCACCGTCAACAAACTGATTGGACCTTATCAGTGTGGCTTAGACCCGGAAAATTAACAAATGACCAGATATTCACCATGCGCCAAGATCTTGGAAAGATCCGTAAAGGGAGAATCGGTAAACACCACCTCTTCGTCGATTTCAAAGCTGCTTTCGACAGCACGAAAAGGAGCTGTTGACAGAGTCCGTTGTGGTTTAACGTGAGTACCTGCCTGCGAAGGCCTAACCCCACGGTGCTTTCTATTGCTAGAAGCACATAGATCAATACAATGCGTTGATCAGCACGCCAAAGCATAGGCCAACCTAAAACCTCTGCCGTACTCTGGGTCCGGCACCTGGCCGCACTGCGACTCCACATCGTACTAAAGGCTCTTCCTGCATTTAGGTTTAAACCACAGCCACCACGAATCTCCACAAAGGGCCAAAAACCCAATGAGCAGATTGGAGTTACCTTCAAGGGCTAACTGCTCCCCGTGGTAGCATGTTGAGGCCGATAATATCAATATCATCGGCATACGCTAGCAGCTGTACACTCTTATAGACGATTGTACCTGCTCGATTAGGTTCTGCAGCTCTAACTATTTTCTCCAGAAGAAGTTGAAGAAGTCTTTGGTGTGACTTGTAGCTTTCGCTACTGTCAGTTGAGCCCCTAAGAACTCAACTGTATGTGAATTGTCGCTTGAGATGTATCGATAATGCCTTATAGTATGCACTTATACGACTTTAGACCATGTTGACATTCGAATCAAGACCTGATAAATGTCAGGCATAATGCATGTGACTTTTAGTCGGATCTTACGACAAGCATGTTTTACCACGGGTTCAGTTTTCCCCCCGAACGCAGAGGGGGCCCCAGTCATAACTTTGTAGTCGTAGATAATTTCGTCTACCTTGGAACCAGCGTAAACACCACCAACAATGTCAGCCTGGAAATCTAACGCAGGATAGCTCTTGCCAACAGGCGCTACTTCGAACTGAGTAGGCAATTGAGAAACAAAGTGCTCTCTCAGCGAACAAAAACCAAACTCTATAAATCATTCATAATTCCCGTCCTGCTATATGGTGCAGAAGCTTGGATGATGGCAACAACTGATGAGTCGATGTTGTGAGTTTTCGACAGAAAAGTTCTGCGAAAAATTTATGGTTCTTTGAGCGTTGGCCACGGCGAATATCGCATTCAATGGAACGATGAGCTGTATGAGATATATGACGACATTGACATAGTTCAGCGAATTAAAAGACAGCGGCTACGATGGCTAGGTCATGATGTTTGAATGGGCGAAAACACTCCAGCTCTGAAAGTATTCGACGGAGTAGACGCCGGGGGAGGCAGGGGAAGAGGAGGATCTCCACTCCGTTAGAAGGACCAAGCGGAGGAGGACCTGGCTTCGCGTGGAATATCCAATTGGCGCTACGGAGCAAAAATAAGAAACGACTGGCGCGCTGTTGTTAACTCGGCAATAATCGCGTAAGCCATTCACACCAAAGAACGTTTTTACATTGCTGTGTCATGAGAAAATACCTACCTACCAAATATTAGAATACTTGTAGATTACCTTAACATATGCCAACATAAACAGCTTACAAAACATGATGATCTTTATGTATAATTTTTTTCGGCTGAATTAGTTTTTGAACCGATTTCACATATTTTCGGTACCGCATCAMAGTATTAATCTACTTTTATCCATTTTTATACTCTTGCAACGTGTTGCTACAAATTATAATAATTTTGTGCACCTAACGGATGTTATATTTATATGAATGATTAGGATGTTGAGACGAGTTTATCGAGTTTATAAAATGCCATAACTAAGGACTAAATTATGTGACAGAACTGTAACTTGGCATGTTACTGCCCCATTAAAAGATTTAATGTAACCAACTCCCAAGCCATTCAAGGTAAAATAAGTAATTTTACTCTAGATAAATCCAATAAACATTTCTACCGACAATATGAAAATGGATGAAATCTGATAATAACCCCGTTCACTCCCTGCTTAAGGGTACTACTAAAAGCGCAATAAGGCAATTCCAGAGGCCAATCTGCCAGAGATAGTGAATTTTACACCTGGGATGATGCAAGAGGTCTTACAGGAGCCGTTGTCAAAAGCGGACGATGGGCGTGGCACTGTCCATATTTCAATGAAAGCTATTTCATAGGACATACTTTACCTTGACATTCCCATGTTCTATTTAGTGCGAACAGAAACTAAATCTGACGACAACCACACCTCCTTTACTCGATTAATATAATTAATTTCACAGTTTGAACGATATTATCGGAAAAACTTCGGCCATAAGATCTATGTGGACCCAGTACATATTCCTATTTAATGGAATAAAAGAAATTAGCAGGTTCAATTAAAATGACATTCAGCCCCTGTCTGCCTTAAAATTAAATATCTTGGGAAATATAGGGGGAACTTGGATTCCAAATTTGAACATACTTATGGCACACAGTGGCTCACTATTTATACCTGTCAGGGTTGTGTTTAGAAGAAAACCGGTCCAATGAATTTTAAACGGTAAGCAAGGGTGAATGGACTTGGAAATTGAAATGGATTATTTATATACACCACTCAAAGATCATTCGTCTCCAATTTAAAAAATATATTTTCATTTGCCGCCAATATTATTACAGATATAAACAAAGATAGTTGACAACATTCTTCTCCTAAACTTTCTTTACAACAAATAATTATAAAATATTTTCTTGAACTTACACATGAATTTTGATTTTGATATTTGTTTATATTTATAAATGTATAAAAGTATTCTGGAACTCAAATAAGAACGTGAAGCAAACTAAAAGACAAGAAAACTGAACTAAAAATAATTACGTGACTTAAAGGTTCAATTATAGGTGTCACACCTATAATATGTATTCTTCTTCTTTCTCTACTGGAGTAGAAATTGCTTACGCGGTTATAGCCGATTTAACAACAGCGCGCCAGTCGTTTCTTCTTTCTGCAATCTGACGCCAATTAGAGATTCCAAGCGAAGTCAGGTCTTCTCCTCCTGTTCTTTCCAGAGGAGTGGATAACTTATTTTCTGATCTGGAGCGTTTTCGTCCATTGCGATGACTGTTTGTTCGATCACTTATACACATCTAGATGTGTATAAGAGACAGATACATACGTACATATATATGCACATAAATATATATAGCTATTGTAATATTCGTAACGATACTCGCTATAGTCGGTTATTGGTGCCATGACCATAACAGCTGATTTTCATTTGTAGTTTTTCGAAAACGCCAAGCAAAGCAAAGACAATGAGAAGTGGTGAAGCAATTGATAGAATATATGTTAATTTTATCAATATTATTGAAAAATTTACAAAATGAAACTCAAAAGAACCAATAACATCAAACGAGCAAAATAGAAACACAAAAATACAAAGAACTAACAAGCAACTGTTTAGGGTTATGGCGAAAACCCAAAATTCAATTCATTGGTATGGTCATAGTCATGGTTATAATTGAACCTTAAGTCATTTAAACATACTATTATTATTTATGTCGGTTTAATGAAATTCAATTATTGGCTCATGAGACAATTGAGCACTTCACCAGTTCATACCAAGATAAACATATTCATTATTATTCAAATTCAAATTCTTTATTAAGTAGAAAAATATCACATTATAAGCTTGAATAGTGTACAAATCACAGAATATGGTAATATTCATTATTAATACAATCGCTATGTGTGCCTTGCGCAAATGTGTTTTTATGGAAATTATATCCACTATTTCTATTTATTTTGTTAATCAACAAATGAATTAAGAAGATAATAGCTGCAGATCTCTGAACACGATATTGTATAAGATTCTCGTGGAAACTTCACATATCCGATATACAAGTATATAATATAGTATTATATATACGCGACAGAAAGTTAGAAAATCTTAATATAAAGTCCATATACGCTAGCTAGAAAATATATTTAAGTGATTTTAAATAAGGGGATTTAAAAGGGTTTACGGGTTTCAAAAAACCGTTTTATTTCATTGTCTTATTAAATTCTACAACACCTCTAGAATATTGTCCTAGATTCACCGGTATACAAGTTTGTAGTATATACGCGACCGAAAATTATAAAATTTTAACATGAAGTACATGTACGGTAGCTAGAATATGTATTTAAGTGATTTTAAATATTTAAGGGGTTGCAAGGGTTTACGGGTTTCAAAAAACATTTTTATTTTATTATCTTATTAAATTCTACACCACCTCTAGAATGTTGTCCTAAATTCAAATTGTGAAGTTAATCAAACTAATAGTTTCGGACATACAGCATTAAGAAATTGTGCGCTCGAGGCTAGCTGGGCTAAGTACGCCGTATTTAAACGTGTTTTTCTCGAAATTGTGTTTTTGAAGTCGGTTGGCCAGATTTCTCGAGACCTACTCAACAGGTCTTTGAGATACAGTTCTTAAATACTTTTCTGAAGAATTTATTTTTTCGATTAGACTTATTTCAAAAAAAATTACGCGAAATTTACATTTTTCTTAAATGTCTACCAAACATCCTTCGTCCAAGTTCTAAGATAAGGTTTTAACTAAAACACGTATTTTTTTCACTTTAGATGACCCTGTAAGAAATCATTCTGCCAACGCAATTCAAATTCAGGAAAATTTTCAACAGAAAAACGAAAAAATATTTTTTTACATACAGCGCCTTCCCTGATACATAGCATTTACTACAAACYGATATTTTAAGTAGATGGCGTGATACATTGTTTGACAGCTCAGTTAATTTCATGTGACAAACCGGTATTGTGATCACTGTGAAATTGTGAAAAAGAAATTTAAAAAAATAAGTTATTCGTTTCCTAACATTTCAATCAAACCATTAAATCAATGACGTGTATTGTGCAAATTTTTATTCAATTTTAACAACAGGCATTTGTCTTTAAGGTGGTAAGTTGAACTGTGCAAATTATGTAGATCACGCATTTGATGTTAAATTCACCACTCTGTCCATAGTCCAAAATGCCTAGAGGACGACGTCCGAACATTCGCCGCCGCACAAGACATTCTAGCCAGCGACAAGTGTATTCACAGAATTTAAGCGAAGAAAGAATTGAGAAAACACCGACGTACTGCCGACTTGCAAATTAAGAGATACAACACGCATATACAATCACTCACACCAACATAATGAATTGCAACACATAACAACTACATATACACCACACACTACACCATCACACGATCAGAAGTTACACCGTATTCTCCAACAAATGGTTGTTTGCACAGATACAAGGACGAATATATCATTTACATGGTTCAATGGTGCCAACACCAGATGAACCTCATCAATTTCAGCAAATATATTTCATTTCGTCGATGGTGGATCAGCTGAATGTGCGGCGCAATATACAGGGAACAAAACAGTTAAAGAGACGAAATAATGATGTTGCTGCAATTACTGTTGGCGATCCAACTAAATCGCGAGACATTGCCTTTTAGCGAAGAAGCGATATCATGCACCGTGTAACGGAGACACATAGTTTTTACGATGCGGTACAATATACGACATCGATCCAATTACAGATACAATATTCAYACACTAATTATTGCTATTATTGGTTTCCATTAACAATTCATTTAATTTTGCATTTTCAACCATATAAACGAATAAAAATCTAAGCGCAATGAATTACTATGCGATCTGAGGACTATATAAACCTGCGTGATGCTATTCATTCAGATGGTGATGTTCAGAATGTTGGATGTTTGACGATTCTCCCACGGAAGTACACACCACATGCACGAATACGCTCAAGACACTTTGACGTACGTGCGAAATTATAGAACTCCGGATTTATTTATTACGTTCACATGCAATCCGCAGTGGACGGAAATTGAACGTGAGWTGGAACCGAGCCAAAAAACGAAAGATCGCCATGACATAATCGCCAGAGTATTTCGTCAGAAGCTCAAGGTGTATGTACTCGGTGGAATAGCAGGAGCGTGGACTACCGCATGCTCCTATCCTAATTTATTTGTTAAACAAATTACATTTTTTTAAATCCATTATCGCCTTGCATGGCTGATGGAAAGTGCACAAAACGATATCCGCTACCGTTAGTTGCTGAAACAGTCACAGGAACGATGAATATCCAGTTTATCGTAGGCGTTCAAAAGAAGATAATGGTCGAACTTTCAAAGTTACAGTTCATAATCCAGAAATTGAGATCGGAAATGAATTCATTGTATCATATTACCCGCTGCTATCATGAATTTTCGAAACACATGCAAACGTTGAGAGTTGTCATTCGGCCAAATCAATCAAATATTTGTGCAAGTGGGTCACAAAAGGCAGCGACATGGCTGTGCTTGGTATTGCGTTGGAAAATGCGTATGACGAAATCAGCAACTTCTAAATGTTCAGATACGTCAGTACTAATGAAGCACTGTGGCGGTTATTGTCATTTAAAATTCATGAAAGTTATCCCACAGTTGTACATTTAGCTGTGCATTTGGAAAATGGCCAAAGAGTTTTCTTCACTGAGACTAATGCGGCACAACGAGATGAGAGACCATCATCGACAACAGTGACTAGTTCCTTTTCAATGTGTGAAGCAGATCCATTCGTAACGACGCTGATGTACGTTGAAATGCCGAAGTATTGCCKTTCGAATCAATCAACAAAGAAATTCCAACGTCGCAAACAATAAACCACAGTTCCAGATTGGTGTATTCCACTGATGCGCTAGGTCTCATGTATACTGTTCATCCTAGAAATGATGAATGTTTTTATTTGCGACTGCTGTTGGTAAATGTACGTGGACCAAAATCATTTGCGCATTTGAAAACTGTGAACGGTCACCAATGCCAAACATACCGAGAAGCATGTCAACTATTGGGTTTGCTGGACAATGGTTCTCATTGGGATTTAACACTTGCGGATTCAGTTGTTTCATCAAATGCGTTCCAAATACGAACGCTGTTCGCAATTATCATCACCCCATGTTTTCCTTCACAACCAATCAGTTATGGAACAAATAAAAAGACGACATATGTGAAGATATCTTGCATCGCTTGTGCATTCAAACTAATAATTATGACATCCAAATAACCATGAAATCTACAATGAARGATTGATTCTGATTGAACATCAATGCTTGACTATTGCAAACAAGCTACTGGTTGAAGTAGGAATGATTGTGCCAAATCGATCGATGCACGATGCATTCAACCCAGAATTAAATAGACAACTGCAATACAATGTTGATACAAAAACAAGTA
>NW_017535270.1:0-10977 GCF_001853355.1 Bactrocera latifrons
GCTAGCCGGCAGCACATGGAGAAAAGACATAGAAACGTTGTTGGCAACTTACAAGGCAATCGGCCGGMCGGTCCTTAACTACGCAGCACCTATATGGTCGCCTGGATGCAGTGGCACGCAGATGAGGAAACTACAGACCTGTCAGAATACAGCACTCCGGACTACGACGGGATGCCTCTTGATGTCTCCCATCGAGCACCTACATAGCGAGACGCTTATGCTCCCAGTCGAGGAGTATAATGAACTCCTCTTCAAGCAGTTCCTGCTAGGATGTTTTCGCAGAAATCACCCTTGCAGTCATCTGCTGGGGGCGGAACCGCCTCCGAGAAACATCGGGAGTTCACTCCTTGATCACGTCGACGACATCGAACAATACGCCGACAGGACCTCGGCCGCTACAGACTTCCGACAGGCACTGACCACCATTCACAGTGGAGCCATCAACACCTTCACCGACTCCCTCCCCATGAATGGCGTACTTGGAGTCAAATCACCACCCATAGCAGACGAACAGCTCGAGTTGCAAACGCGAGTGACCCTTGCGCAACTTCGTTCTGGATATTGTAGCAGGCTAAACTCCTACTTATCCAGAATAGACCCTGACATACCCAACGAATGTCCTGCATGCAACGAGTCTCCGCATGACACTGGCCACCTCTTTGCATGCCCAACCAACCCCACCCTTCTAACACCCCTTTCCCTTTGGTCCGACCCCGTCGAAACAGCACGTTTCTTGAGCCTCTCGTTAGATGACATCGACGACAACACTGATAACCCTCACCATCCCAAACGGGGACTGATAATCGTTATAACAACAACAACGACCTCGCAACGTTACGACCGACCACAACACGTGCGGGATGGGATAGATACCGAGAGTTGAAGAGGGAAGCGAGAAGCATTTGCAGACAGAAAAAGAAAGAGGCCGAAATGCGTGAGTACGAAGAGCTTGATAAGCTGGCCGACAGGGGTAATGCTCGAAAATTCTACGAAAATATGCGGCGGCTTACACAAGATTTCAAGATCGGAGCATACTCTTTCAGAACCCCCAAAGGTGATCTAGTGACCGATGCCCAGAGCATACTTAAATTATAGATGGAACACTTCTTCAGCCTGCTGAATTCCAGTGATCGTACAACGCCAGGAGAAGGCGAAGCCGATTCCCCAATCGATGACGATGGAGCAGACGTTCTATTGCCTGACCATGAAGAAGTTCGAATAGCAATTACCCGCCTGAAGAACAACAAAGCGGCGGGGGCCGATGGATTGCCGGCCAAGCTATTGAAACACGGCGGCAAAGAACTGATAAGGAGCATTGAACGAAACTGATTGTACCCTTTTAGTGTGGCTTTAGACCTGGCAAGTCAACAACCGACCAGATATTCACCATGCGACAAATCTTAGAAAAGAGCCGTGAAAGGAGAATCGACGCACACCACCCCTTCGTTGATTTCAAAGCTGCTTTTGACAGCGCGAAAAGGAGCTGCCTTTATGTCGTGATTTCTGAATTTGATATCTCCGCAAAACTAATACGGCCGTGTAAACTGACGTTGAGCAACACCAAAAGCTCCGTCATGGTCGGGAAGGACATTTCCGAGCCGTTCGATACCAAACAAGGTTTGAAACAAGGCGACTAAATATCGTGCGACTTCTTCAATCTGCTGCTGGAGAAAATAATTCGAGCTGCAGAAATAAATAGAGAAGGTACAATCTTTTATAAGAGTGTACAGCTGCTGGCGTATGCCGATGATATTGATATCATCGGCCTCAACACCCGCGCCATTAGTTCTGCTTTCTCCATTCTGGACAAGGAAGCCAACACAATTGGGTCTGGCAGTGAACGAGGGCAAGACGAAATATCTCCTGTCATCAAACAGTCGTCGCACTCGCGACTTGGCAGTCACGTCACTGTTGACAGTCATAACTTTGAAGTTGTAGATAATTTCGTCTATGTTGGAACCAGCGTAAACACCACCAACAATGTCAGCCTAGAAATCCAACGCAGGATAACTCTTGTCCACAGGTGCTACTTCGGACTGAGTAGGCAATTGAGAAGCAAAGTCCTCTCTCGACAAACAAAAACCAAACTCTATAAGTCACTCATAATACCCGTCCTGCTATATGGTGCAGAGGCTTGGACGATGWCAACAACKGATGAGTCGACGTTGCGAGTTTTCGAGAGAAAAGTTCTGCGAAAGATTTATGGTCCTTTGCGCGGTGGCCACGGCGAATATCGCATTCGTTGGAACGATGAGCTGTACGAGATATACGACGACATTGACATAGTTCAGTGAATTAAAAGACAGCTGGCTAGGCCGTTCCCACGACAGTCGGGTCTACGTAAACCGGAACGGACCCGGATTTTTATCCGGCCAAGGACTGTCAACTCGGCAGAATTCTGCCGTTACAACAACAACAACAGCTGGCTAGGTCACGTTGTCCGGATGGACGAAACACTAAAACTCTGAAAGTATTCGACGCAGTACCCGCCGGGGGAAGCTGAGGAAGAGGAAAACCTCTACTCCGTTGGAAGGACCAAGTGGAGAAGGACCTGGCTTCACTTGGAGTATCTAATTGGCGCCACGTAGCGAAAAAAAGAAACGACTGGCGCGCGGTTGTTAACTCGGCTATAATTGCGTAAGCGGTGACTACTCCAATCAAGAAGAAGAGTTGACAGTAGAATGGAAGATAGAGGATGAGGTAGAGTTGTGATGCCACTAATATGTAAAATTACACAAAGCTCTAACAAACCAGACGTTATTTTACAAATAAAAGCATAAAATAGCTCTGTTATACCATTTATAATAACAGTTGATAATTTAAAAAAAAAATAAATAAATTTACCTATTTACTTATTTTTTGCTTAAAAATTTCACTTTGAACAAAATATTAAAATGTCACTGAAGTGAAAGGTATTAGTACGGCCCCAACGAAATTGTTTACATGCAAAATGGACAACTGCGTTGTTTTGTGTATATGCCGGCCATTGTTGTGTTGCTGCCCTCTCACAAACGCAGTCTGTCGCGAGCATAGTGTTCCGCACATGATTGTACATAACATTTTTCGGTTATTTTATCAAAACACAATAGGTGGGAAAGATGCTATTGTCATGTCGGCACAATTCCGATTTCTTTGGCGCCGCGATCTGAAGGTACCGTTGGAAAGAGGTAGTCATCCTGATTAAAAAATATATAGGGTTTTAGGTACCGCTAGGAGATATTCGACCTTAAAGTTCAAAAATTCGCAAAATTCGTACATTTCAAGATGCTATTTCACCACATTAAACACACTTCATTCACTTCAAGTTAATTAAATTACACTATAAACCGGTAAATAACTCCAACCAAGCTCCAATAATGGAGCGCTGCCATGTGATGATAAGGCAATTCGCTGAAATTCCTCTTTTTTGCAAAAATTCCTACATTCATGCATATAGACATTTTCTTTTTTTAAATGTATTAAGCAAATAAGTAATATTATATAATATATACTTTATTATACATTAATATTAAATAATAAAGTGTAAAGTATATTAGTACAGGACGAAAATTTAATTTTTCTATCAATATGAGTGCATGGTAACCAACAAATATAACCACTTTATAACAAAAACTCAATATGTTTTTTCATTTTTAACGCAGAAAGGAGTACTACGCGAAAGTACTTCAGTCCCCCCGGGTATTCGCTCGGCCAGGGTTATTTTATTATTATTAAATTACTTCAGTCATCCCGACATGATATTATATAAATTTTATAATACTATATTATCATAGAGTTTTAGTTATATGTGTTTATTAAATATAAGTCACATATTATACATATACATACTATATGTAAAATGTATATGTGGAAAGAGTTTTCACAACTCAATTATAACTTAAAAAATGTTAGAAAGTATTTTTTTTATAATTAATGCAGAAAAAAGAATCACGCAAAAAACAAACAAGGAAAAATCGTTAAGAATCCTACATATTTGGTGTTTAAGATGTGGCAACGCTCGTTTTCCTCATAATTGTAAACAATCTAACCTTTGCAACGCCGAGTTCGCTAAGTGATTTTTAAATTAATAAATTTAGGTGAAATATAACAAAATAGAATTGAAATGTGAACTTATTTCTTATGTTTAGAGTGTATATTTAAATATACAGAGTGAAAAACGTGAATAAATTTAATGGAAGATATACCTTGTTATTAGTGCATATTTTTGAACTTTTAATCGTGAAAATTTTAAAAAATATAAATAATTTTTATATCAGTTTTGGATATTCCTACTCTGGAGAAGCTCCCCTATCCGGACATACCCCATTTATACGGAAATTTGGTTTTTTTACCCATCCGCCAAAGTAATCGGAATCGTGCCGTCATGTTATGTAAAGAAACCAACTATGATAGTGAATTGGGGTTGTGTTTAGTATCGCCCCGGTTAATTTTGGCTCACCGTACCTAAACGAGAGAACCAAATGGAAAATTTTAAACACGCCTGTATGCTTAAATTATCGAACTTTGTTTTAAAACATATTTTATAAAAATCGGTTCACAAATTCACTTTAAAAAATGCTATTTTTTGCAAATTTCTAAATATATACTAGTGTATTTTCATCTGTTGCGCATTCTACCAAACCAATTATGTATACATTTTCACGCACATATATTACTTATGAATTATAAAAACCACTAGTAATGTTTTTAATTACTTTTGATTGTTAATTTCTTTGTAAATMTTTAAATAAAATACAYYTTTTTCTGCATTGAGTTCAATAATGCGAAAAACCAAAATGACTGCCTAATTTGAACTGTCAAATTACCGAGAAAGCACGAACAAATGGGAATAAATTAAACCCACTTAGCAATTAATGTATGAAGTGTACGCGAAAAGGTGTTCAATGCTAAAATACTGTGGATTGCGTAGCCGGTGTTGGACCGGCCGAAGTTACCTTTTTAAAGCGCGGCCGAAGGCCGCCAGTACAGAAAGGGGTTCTACGCGAAAAAACCCTGAACACCTCGGTATTGGATCGACCAGGGTTATTTTTCTGAAGCGCGGCCGAAGGCCGCCAGTACGAAAAGGAATGAAATGCTAAAATACTGTGGAGGAAATCCCGGTAAAGCATTATTTTACAAATTTAAGTATAAAGCAAATTAAGGCTTTATATTTCTTAACGATTTCAATATACCATCTAATATGTGTGCTGGGAAGCATAACGGTACTTGTCATATGTTTACCCATATTTAAAAATTTCAAGTTATGCAAAAGACGTATTCCATGTTATTCGGCGTTATTGAAATTAAAATATTATTATAAAACAATGAGCGAAATTTTAAATGGTGAGTAATAATAAAAATAATAAGACATTCTAATATTAAAATACATTATTTTTTTTCAGGAACGCGGTACACACGGATTGAGTGGAGCCTTATGCGTGTTGGCACCGAGCTGCGCATGCATGAACAAGGAGTCCGTTTTCCGGAGGAAAATGGCCTAATACCGAGCGAGCAAATGTGCCCTGTACACAAGGTCCCAAAGACTATACGGAAAGCGGGCAAATTTGCACGTGCACAAAAAAGCCACGTGTTTCTGTAACCATCGGGACATGGTTTGAAAATGTCCGCATCAGTGTCCCTCAGGTATACTTTTTGATGTACGGCTGCGTATGTCCCGCGAACAAATATTGCGCGAGGACTATACAAATGACGGGAAAACTTTGTCATCTGCAACAATAACAGACTGGTATAGTTATTGCGGAGAGGCCGTGGTAATATACCAGTTGGACCACCAACATGAACAAGGAAAAATTGGTGGCTCGGGAAAAATTGTTCAGATCGGCGAGAGTAAATTTGGGCCGAGGAAGTACAACAAAGGTAATACTATTTCCTTATACAATGAATTTAACTCTAATAAGGTTTTTTTTTACATTTTTGGCAGGCGCGTAGAGGGACACTGGGTTCTTGATATGATTGAAGATGGTAGCGAGGACATACGCCTCGAAGTATGTCCTGAATATCTTCGAACAAAGGACATTTTAATTCCATTGATCCTGAAGCACGTGGCTGAAGGAAGCATAGTTCGGACAGACTTCTGGCGGGCATATGACGCATTATCAAATTTTGGGTACGTCCACCAAAAAGTGAATCACAGCGACGACACCAACTCTTTCGTTTCCGAAGATGGTATTCATACGCAGCTGATTGAGTCGCAATGGCGCGTAGTGAAACGTTTCTTTCATCGTCGAATATATGTGGCGGCGATCTATTCAGAAACAAGGAAAAGATGCCTTTGAATCTTTAATAGATGCATTAAAATATGTATATACATTACACTTTCTTAATTTTGATTTCTTGTCCATACAAAAATGTTTGCTGGATTGCATTGGTTTCAGTTTGTATGGAAAAATGAGCAAAACCACTGATTTTTGGTCATTTTCAAAGGCCTCCCTACAGGTCCATACGTTCTCTAGGGGGGTTTATTAAAAAGTTCGATGCTTCCTCTTTAAAAAAAGGGGTCGGGAAGGAGTGTACATTCTTTAATCTTGAGGACCTTCTCTTTCCATCCATACCCTCAAATCTCAAACGTAGACGTATATTTTTTAATCAGGAAAACAACCTCTATCCTTACATATCCATTTTAACACCGAAATCGGGAGATGCTATTCTAAAATATACCATAACCTCTATTCGCCAAGCCCATTTTAGACCCAAATGTTTCCCATTTCTTTTCAGATGTGGGAGTATTCACACGCCAAGAGACTATCGATCTAAACAAAACCAAAATTTTTCTTCAGCTAATTATATTAGAAAACGCTTACATACACACTCAAGTACTCACAGAAAAAATGCATATCTAAATAGTAATAGCAAAACTGAATTTTTAATTTTTATGTACAAAACACTTATAATGATATTTATGTCTGGACCAATATGTCTTTCTAGACTAATCTGTAATTAAAATCACTTCTCGCTTTACATACGTGAGTAATAGCAATATGAACAACTGACGCAAAAGACTTTACCTTTACGGGGCATCTCGATAGGCAAAAATTTATTGTATACTAACTGTATTACCGTGCCTATTGCCCGTGGATGTTCAATATTGCGTATGGAGAGCAATATATGGAATACCTATTAGTATACCATATATCGAAAGCAATAAGTTGTCACTTCAGCAGTTTGACAGCGCAGTTTTCATTTCTATGAAAATTTCGAAGCGGCAACATATCCCATTTATACATATAACGACGGTATTTTCGGTAATTTTAAATTTAGTAGAGCGAGTATTAAGACGGTAGTGTTATAGTAAAAATAAAGTACATTTTCAAAATCATTAATAAATTTTTCCAAACAATTAATATTTAGTTTAATATTGTTAATTTGCAGAAAATACATGTGTGAAAAAACCATATATCTCCTTTTTTCCATATGCATTTTTTTCATCCATAAAAACTTTAAACAGTTCAAGAGTTCTAAATATACGGTACATCAGCTTGAACCTATCCACCCGCCGCCTTTTCGCAAATGATTATGTTATGATAACAAATGCCAATATTAGATTAGATTAGTTGTGAAGTAATGCACTGCGATCGATTGTGCCCTATCGTATATAACAAGACCTCCCATAGTTCCAGCAGCCTGAATAGTTCCAGGAGTTTGCCGGGCGCTACTGAGGTGATGTGATTCCTGTTGATGTAAATGGTATCCAGGGCCTTGCGTCTTTTTCCACAGATTGCTGTGCAATCTAGGATTAGGTGTGCTGGTGTTTCCAGTTCCAGGTCGCAGAACCGACAGTTAGCACTGGAGACCATGCCCATGTTGGACAGGTGCTTCCTGAGTTTGCAGTACCCTTAGTAGAAATGCCCACATACAGATTTGGTAATGACGATAGCAATAGATTTGACCGGAACGGACCCGAATTTTTATCCACCCAAGAACTGTCAACTCGGCAGAATTCTGCTGTTACGAAAACAACAAAACAGTTAATGTGCTGCCTGCCGAGATGCCCCATTACTGTGATTCTCGATTGGCAATATATGCTGTCTAAAAAGGTATATCGACATTGATGTGTCTGATGTGAGTACAATGCTCGCGACAGATGGTAAACGACATCTGTCAAATATTAAAATACACACGTTCTTATGGACGGAGCTATTTTGACAGCTGCACGACTACACGACTGCAGGCCGACAGTTGTCGTTCTCGCAAACTTAGATTTGATCCCATATTTGCCAACGACAGTAGGACGACAGTAGAGTTGACAGTAGAATGGAAGATAGTCATCTCTCTAGGTAGAGTGGTGATGCCACTAATATGTAAAATGTGAAATTATTCACAGCTCTAACAAACTTGACGTTGCTGTACAAATAAAAACCTAAAATAGCTCTGTTATATCATTTATAATAACAATTGATAATTTAAAGAAAAAAAAAAAATAAATTTACCTATTTATTTATTTTTTGCTTAAAAATTTCACTTTGAACAAAATACTAAAATTTCATTGAAGTGCAAGGTAATAGTATGGCCACAACGAAATTGTGTAGATGCAAAATGGACAACTGAGTTGTTTTATGTACATGTCGGCCATTGTTATGTTGCTGCCCTCTCACAAACGTTCTTGTAGTAGGATTCACAACGCCAGTTCAGTTCACTGTCGTGCTGCTGCAGTCTGTCGCTAGCATTGTGTTCCACACATCAGTTTTTGGTTGCTAACAAGATGGATTCCTAGCAGTATTGCTATTTAGCAAATGATTTCAAAATATATTTCAAGACTAGCAATGTACTTTTAATTTAGTTGTTTGACACTGCGGTTTTCATTTCCATAAAAAAATTTTAAGAGGCAACATGTACATGCCAACATCGATCGCATCATTGCAGCAAAGAAGAAAAGCCTATGCCTAAAGTTTTTTGTTATGTTGCGAAAACTGTAAATTACCAATATAACTTTCAAAACATAAATTTTAACAAAATATGGTAAATTGTAATGAAAAGTGGGTACTATTTTAAAGGGCTCATACACGACATACATGTGCGATCGATCAAACAACACTACTAGACGCGTTAGCTAACTTGTGTCCGATTGGTTTTCAGATGATGGAAACATTGCGGTAGCGCTTTTAACACCTAACGTGATAGCTTCTTTCCAGCCCATTGATCATAAGACTGCTCAAGTTATGATACCGGGTAAAACTGTTATGGAATACGTGATGCCATCTTACTGCTTAAATTCCATTGCATACATTGATTACATTAAATAGTTAAAATATATTCAAAATTTTAACGACGAGCAAAATACGGAAGATGATGAAGATTTCGAGGTATATGACATAGAAGTTGAAGAACCAGTTATCGAGGAAAATGAGCAACAACAGAAAGTGGGTTTTTCCTTTATAAAGTGGTATGGAAACAATAATGATGCAAATCAGATACCAAATCTTATTAGAAAGTATATGAAAATTCTTATTAAAAATTACTTATGTGAATTTTACGGAATAGCTGAAAACATAAATGTTGAAAGTGACTCTGAAGATGATGAGGGAAATTGTAGTTTTGGCAATATTGATGGTGGAGTGTAATATATTGTATCTTGACACTAAAAATGAGCTGTTGCGGAAACTAACCACCGGGCAGTCAACAAACAATGCCCTCATAAATCCAATGAGTTCCAAGCGTGAAACTACCAACAAATTTCTATTGAAAATTGACGATACCTTGAAAGTACTTGACACAACATTGAAAAGCAATAAAGAAAAATGTGTGAGTTGATTTTAAACTATTACATTTCAGTCTCATGTTAATTCAAAGATAAACAAATTTTTTATTACAGATGTCTATAATACAAGACCTGCTAGGTCACAATGGAAAAATTACTCCATAGAATTGTAGCAATCGAATTGTTGCTGTAATAAAAAGGTGTGAATTGCAAAATATCGTTAAAGGAACGCATTTTGATAAATTTTTCATGTTTTGACAATTGAAGGAATTAATTTGGAATATGTAAAAGTAGAAGGAGTATGCTTTCCAAATTAAAAAACACATCAGACTCGCCAAAGGCAGTTTCTTCCAGTCTCGTTGCTTGGAAAAAAAACGAAAAGATACTCATCCACAAAATTAAAAGAAAACCATTCCCTTTTGTAAAAAAGTATAATACATACAATAGTTTCTATCATACTATTGACCTTGGCATCGAGGAGTTCTTCGCCGCTACAGTAAACCAAATGGGTGATGTGTTACTTTTCTGAGGACATAACCGTGTTAATTTGACCCGTGTAACCGACACCATGATGCTGTATCGTTTACCTTGCTCGTTTACAAGTGTCTACCATATCCCGCTGGAAAGCTATTACGCAAAAGAAAAGAAACAAACAAGTTTCGAATGATTCTTTAAAGCAGCCCTTAGAAATTAATATGTACATATGTATCATGTGAACAAATACAAACTAAATCTAAGTTTCTGTTTTTTTACGAGTAAAAGTGAGTCATGCAAAGAAACTAAAAGTATATTATCACCAAAATTAGGTTTATTTCCATGTTTTTTTTTCAAATTCGAAAACTCTTGGGAGAAGTTAATATTTCGGAGGAAGTAAAAAGGCCCTGGGACATTGTTAATACTAATAATATAAGTTTTCGCGATTCCACTGTAAAAACACAGACAACAAAAACTTTCGTTACTTATAACTCCTAGGTAAACAATTCACTAACAAATATATATGTTATGGGTAACACATAGATAGCCTGTTCGCTAACAAAAGAATTTGTTACCTTTAACAGACTAAAAAGAGATTCGAATACCAATGAGATTCCATAACCAATGTATGCCATTCTGTTAACACAAAAAAAAAAAAAAAGACAAACAAGGTACACAAATAAAAATGACTAACATTCACCGTCGAACTGTCATCGTAACCGGTTGCTTATTGAGTTTGTTAAAACGGTATAACGGTTTGTTCTGMGTTTATATTACGCTCGTGCTTTGTTTGTGAATTAATTTTTTAT